>NW_020954684.1:669036-671603 GCF_900497805.2 Vombatus ursinus
TAAAGTCCAGTGGTGGCATACTCACCTATAGCTTGGTAGTAGGCCAGGAAACCTTTGTAGATCATTGATGAATGGTAGAATGCCAGCCTCTAACAGGAATCTCAAAAGCCCCATAGTCATTTCCAGACAATTCTAATTGTTACGAAGTTTCTCTTTAAACTAAGCCCAAATCTGCCTCCCTGTAGCTTCTACCCTCTGATCCTAGTTCTGCCCTCTGGGGTGAAGCGAAACAAGTCTAAGTCTATATAATAGCCCTTCAAATACTTAAAGACAATGACTCCTTAAGTCATGTAGCCTCTAGCTGGTGCAGTGGTTAGAGTACCAGGCCTGGAGACAGCAAACTGTGAGTTCAAATCCAGCTTCAGACATTGTCTTTGTGACCCTGGGCAAGTCACTTTGCCTCAGTTTCCTCAACTATAAAATAGAGCTAATAACAGTGCCTATTTTTGCAGGGTTATAGTGAGGAACAAATGAAATAATAATTGTAAAGCACTTAGTATGGTGCTTGGCACATAGTGATTGCTATATAAATGTTAGCTATTATTATTATTATAAAAATATTTATGGGGCAGCTAGGTGGTGCAGTGGATAGAGCACCGGCCCTGAAGTCAGGAGGACCTGAGTTCAAATCTGGCCTCAGACCAAACACTTAACACTTACTAGCTGTGTTACCCTGGGCAAGTCACTTAACCCCAATTGCCTAAAAAAAACAAAAATAGAAAAACAAAAAAAAATATTTATTCCCTTTCTGCTATGAGTCTTCTCTAGGCTAAATATATTAAGTTCCATGAACTGATTCTTATTGGACATAGTATCTAGTCCTCTTGCCATCTTGGTTGCCTACCTCTGTACTCACTTCTGTCTTTATTTTTTCCAAGATATGGTGCCCAGAACTGGTCTGACTAGGGAAGAGTGGAGGAGGACTCTCAACTTTCTCCTTCGGGACACTATTTCTATTAATTTGCTATTTTTAGTTTATTTTTAAAAATTAATTTGCTTAAATTAATTAAAAAAATAAAAAAATTAATTTGCTATGATGCACTGTGCATCTATTAATACCTCTTCCCTTCCTTAGCATTCTGATTGTTAATAGGTCTCTCATGAGTTTGATTAGTATTAATCAGTCCCCAAAACTTGGGGTTAACTTGGGGATAACTTGATTATCCCTGGATTAGTTGACCAAATCATTCTTTTTCCGGAGAAGCAGACACTGGAGTTGAGGTGACCCCTTTCCATCAATCTCCCCTTGAAGTAAGGTTTTGCCTGAAAGGGATTTTATCCTAATGAAGTCATCCTGATGACTCATCAGGCTTTCTCTCCTGCCCTGGGCTCTCACCTCTGTGAGCTGGTAGCCAGACTTGCAGGTAACAATGAGGTAATCACGGAACTGGTAGTGTTGCTGCGGGTTATTGATAATAGTGAGCTCGTCCAGGGCCTTAGGCTGGGGGCACTTGATAACTGTTGAGAAATACAGGAGATGAGTGTGAATCTCAGGGCTATCCACTTTTCACTTTTTCTCTTCCTTCCAGATTCTATCCTTGCAAATGCCTGGAGAAGCCATGCTGGGGTTGGATGGTGGGATGGAGTGTGGAGGGTGTGGCGCTCTTTACCTTCCGTGGTATAGTGGATCTTCCAGCCACGGCTGTCTCCTGACTCATCTGTAAAGAACAGCACATCCACAGCATTGCTGCTGGTGTTGATGATGCCAGGGTTCCTCATTCCACAGTACTCTCCAAGTGGCTTCCCTCTGGCATAGATCTGGCGGTGTGTAAGAGGGGAGAAGAATAGAAGGGTCAATGTTCCAACTTATTATTGTGAATATGCATGCACTTGCAATGATGAGCCACCTGAGATTGAGTAGATATGTTTGACTGGTGTACGGGTAGGGTCACTTATCGTTAGGATCTTTTTTTTCTGTTTTTATTGGGAAGAAGAGTCAGTGTGATCTGACATTCAGAATTTGGCTGGGGGATGTTCTCTCATCCTGTACCCACCATGTAACAGAGAGAAAATATGGAAGAAACAGAGAAGACGGTGTACCTGGAGCTGGTCATAGGGGCAATGAACTTGCTGATGGTCATCAATTTCAAAAGGCTCTAAGAACTCGAGGTTGATGGTTAGGCCCCGATCCACACGAATGCTGTAGTTGCAGCGCATGTCAGGGGGGTAGGCCTTGGGGTACTCGAGGCTGGAGATGTACCCCGATGCCTCTGTGAATAGCTCATTGCTGCACTCCGCTGCAGTTATAAGGCCAGACAGAGGTCACAAAGAGGCTCTTTGCCTATTCCGGCCCCACCATAATCTAGAAGATTACCTGCTTCCCACCACCTGGTTCTTACCACGGCAAGAGTGTCCATCAGCCTGGAGCTCATAACCAGCTCGGCAGGAGCAGAAGTAACTGCCTATAGAGTTGTGGCAAAAGTGTTCACACGGAAGCCCTGACTTTGAGTTCTCCCCAATGGAGTTGTCCTGGACTGTGCATTCATCCATATCTGGAAGGTATATCAGCAAGGAAAGGTTTGAATGCTCTTGTTGTGGGACTGAAGGAAGAATCTTTCTAAAAGAAT
>NW_020954684.1:671723-677943 GCF_900497805.2 Vombatus ursinus
TAAAGTCCAGTGGTGGCATACTCACCTATAGCTTGGTAGTAGGCCAGGAAACCTTTGTAGAAAATGGTGGTCCCATTCTCCTCATTGGAGAAGTCAGTATGAAACTTTACCCACATTCGGTTCCCCTGAGACACAAACTCCTTCTGGACAGGAGGGTTGCCTGCTTTGGATCCCAGTTGCCCACAAAATTGACCCAAGTCTTTTTTGTCAGTGGAGATCTAACAGAAGAAAAATTAAGAAGATTCCCAACCAAATGGCAAGTCAATGAGGATCATTCCCTTTCTGTCCTGCCTGAAGGGTCCGTTTGATTAATTTACTGGATAGTCATTCCTGCCACCCCAACCCCTATCCCCACTCCCATATTCTGGCTGCTATGAATAAATGTTAAAGAAGGTCCCTTTCTGCTCTGAATCTATGATCCTATGAACTCTAGGAACTGTGAATGATTTTAAATTCATCCTCCAGTAACTCCCATTGACTTTTCTCTTTATGCC
The DNA here is from genome assembly GCF_900497805.2 of Vombatus ursinus. NCBI lineage: Eukaryota > Metazoa > Chordata > Mammalia > Diprotodontia > Vombatidae > Vombatus > Vombatus ursinus. The sequence goes on from NW_020954684.1 coordinate 672,218, forward strand.
CAAGCATATGAAACATATGCTCAAGCATATGCTTCACTACCATGTCTTTATACAATACCAGACTATTTCAGGAGCCCTTGCTGAGAGCTTCTCCCAACCCTCAACTCTTCCTCCCCCTTCTCTTCCTCCCCCCACCTTTATTGTAATGCCACCAACTCTTCCCCTTCCCTACATCTTCTTTTCCCTCTATTTGATCCCTTTATTCCTCACTTCTCTACCAGACAATACAGTCTTTGCATTTTCCATCTTTTAATTTCTAGAGCACTTATGGACTTGCCACCCCAAGGCTCCCTACTGCACCTCATACAAAGTTAAATTCCAAGCTACCACCTCTGGTCACTTACCCTGGTTATGCAGAATTAGAGTGATGTTCCTCACCTCCTCCAGTAGGCTAAGACAAGCGTGTAGAGCAAACATCTGTCTCTCGAAGCCCATTTACCCAACTTTCTCACTCTCTTTTCTGAGGGTCTCTCTAAAAACTTGGGAGGGGAATGTTTTCAAGCCCTGTTTCTTACATCACCTATAACCCAGATGTCCCTTAACATTACATTAAACAAGATCAAGGAACAGAAAACAAGGAACCAAAATCAGTATGGAAAAAGAAATATTTAGAATTGTTTTATCTTTGTGAGACCCTGTGGGATCTCCTGAAAATTCGATCTCTTGGAATCTCACAGGCTCTATCTCATTTGTAAACATAACAGAAAGGCACAAAGGTGAGGGAATACTTTGCTAAAAGATCATCATCCATCTGTGGTCAGGGACATTTCCAGAGTGAATCATATAGATCTCTCTATGTCCTTCTAGAGGGAGGGGGCAGGTGATCAATTCATATGGCAGGTGGGGAAAAAATCAAGCCCAAGGTCACCTTAGCTGACTAGTAGAAAATATGGGACGAAAATGTTATTTTAAGATCACAGAGTCGGAGATTTAGAGCAGAAAAGGACCTGTGTGTGTGTGGGGGGTCACTTAGTACCACGATCTCATTTTATATATAAGAAAACTGAGCCCTAGAGAGGTGTATTAATTTGCCCCAGGTCACAGCTTTTATGTAAGGGAGTCAAGATTTGAACCAATTTTTGACTGCAAATCTAGTACTCTTTTCTGAAGGTCCTTGGTACTCTCTTGTGGGATAAGGCTTCTACATAGCTGACCTATGGCATCAAGCAACTAATTGACTGACTCGTACTTTTTTTTGGGGTGAGGGTGAAGACGATCAGGGTTAAGCGACTTGCCCAGGGTCACATAGCTAGAAAGTGTCTGAGACTGGATTTTAACTCAGGTCCTGCTGACCGCCGGGCCAATGTTCTATCCACTGCACCACCTAGCTGCCCCCTGACTCCCAATTGAAAAAAAAAAATTAGTTTATGCTTTTTGTGATTGCATTATAGTCATTTACAGAAAGGAGAAAAAGATACCCCCTCCTTTGGAAAACCTTACCCTTTGGAAAAAATATTAGATAGTGACTGCTTCTGACAGTATATATGATTTACTACCTGCCTCTCTGTCTTGGACTTTATTTATCGGAGGGCAGAGACTGAAGATTTTATACAATGACTTACTAGACATTCCATGAGGACTCAGTAAATGTTAAGTGAATATTAAAAGGACAGACCTTTCTACCCCCAAACAGGGAGTGGAAGGTGAGGGTTAGGGGAAGATCCTGGGTCCCTGAAGTCTACACAATTCTTTCTTTGTGCTCTCTTCCCCTTCTCCATCCCACTCCCCAACTCAGTACCTTGACATAGTCATAGAAACAGCCTTCAGAAGGTTCCAGGTCAAACTGCCAGAAGACAAGTTTCACAGAGTAGCCCTTGGGGACCACGATCTCTCTGGTGTCATCGTAGTTGTTGGGGTATGACTTGGGGTACATAGGGGATGTCACTTCTCCATAGAGCTCATGGATGATGGGTATGGAGTCCCCCAACTTACAGAGTAAGAGGAATCCCAAGAGGTCCCAGAGTGACCTGTTAACGTAATAAGAAAACACAGGGCTAGAGACATGGAATTAGGTGGCTGGTGGTCTGGCATCAAATTCCCCATGGTGTTGAGTAGGGTGGAAAAGAAGAAAGATTATTGTCTTGGTCAGTGCTTATCTTGCTAACCCATTTTAGACTAGGCTAATCCATCCATATCACAGTGGGATGGTGTAATGGTCCTAAGGTCCTTGGCCTCCTCTTGTCTACTTTCAATTTTCCTCCCTTTCACTCTTCCCCTCCTCCATCCAGGGCAAAGATTTCGTTTTCCTGGAACTGGGGTGAATCAGAAACAAAATTATATTGGGTTAGAGACTGAGGGACGGAGTTAGGGGTGGGAGATGGGTGGGTCTAGATTTCCAGGCCAAATCCCTCAAATAGTGGCTTCTGCTGGTTGTTGCAAAGGCCTCTGGGAAAGAGGGTAAGATCTGCATGGATGATACCACCCCTTGGGAAAATTGAGTGCCCCATCTTTCTATCACTCCACTCTCCACCCTCACTGTCGTCTGCCACCAGATGTGGGGGCAGAAGAGAAATGTGCTAATTTGTCTTTCTGATCCTCAGGGACCGCCAAAGTTAGGAGTTGTTTCATCTTGGGGATGAGGGCAGAGAGAAAATGAGGGCAGCAGGGAGAAAGCCCTGGTTACCACCTCCTTGTCAAGTCACTGTACCCCCCCTCCCCAATCAGTTCCACTCACATTCTCTAAGCCTGCGCAGGGGTCCGTGACTCTCCCCACAGCTGCTTCACGCACTCTGGAATGAGAGAAATCAAGGGCGGGGAGGGTGGTGGGGGGAGACATGAAGGGGAGGGAAGGAGGAGGGCATATGTGAGGAGGAGGGAGAGAGCCATTTCAGGGAAAGTTAAGGGGAATTGGCTATTTGCATAAACAAAAAGCGGAATTTTGAAGTTTTCTTTGGTTTTGCTTTTAAAATCTCTGTTGCTGGTGCCCCCTGCTGTCCTGTACAGAGAAGGGCTTCACAACGGTCTGTGGCAGAAAGACATTTTCATAAAATCATAGATTTAGATCTGGAAGCAGCCTTGGAGATTGTCTACTTCAACTACCTCATATTACCAAATAGGAAACTGAGGACCATAAAAGAGTTATGTGACTTAACCAAGGTCACACAGGTAGTAAGTAGGATCCAAACCCACATCATCTGACTCTTTTTAAAGCTTCATAGTTGGAGGGATTGGAACATTGTTTGATTCTACATTATTATCTATAAAATCTTGAAAATTATTCAAATCAATTTCATGTTTTTACATTTCTTAAATAATATGATTATTTTTCACTAGATATCCATGGCAAAGTGAGCTCTTCATAAGGCCAAGTAAATGGTTTTAATAAATCTAGAAAATTAAAAACGCTTTCTCCATTGTTTCTGTCTAATGAAAGATGTAAGTTCATGTATTGAATTATATCTTCTAGTAACTTATGCCTAGAAAGAACATTAAATTTATCATTTTATTAAATAGAATATCTTTTAACTTAATGACTTTATCTTCAACTTGAGACTCATGTGTTCTAGTACCAATTTTAGAATTTTTCAAAGCTGTTATGGTAATTTGATTAATTTTCCTGCTTTCTGAATGTTAGTTGATCTTGACTGCAATGCAGCTAAAAGTAATGAAAACTCTTCAAGAATGTCACTCGTTAAAGCAAGATCTGGTAAGAAACTGATGTTAGCCAAACCAGGGTAAGAAGAAAGAGAAAAATGAATATACTATCAAGGATATGTGCACCATTCAGCGATAGCAGTTCATAAACTACCTGCCTTCCATCTCTGTCCCATTAATCAATTAACTATAATCATTTCAATTTCAAGTTCTTTGATTTATTTTCTAGTTTGGTTTGATTTTTATTGGGTTGGGGATAAATGGGATAAATTTTATCCAGAAATATTTTAAAATGATTGTTGTTTTATTTCAGATAGTGAATCATCAAGTGGTAATTGCAATTGATGATTTAAATAGTACCAAAAGATGTTTTTTTTCTTCTTGGAGGTGATCAGGGTTAAATGATTTGCCCAGGGTCACACAGTGTCTGAGGTCAGATTTGAACTCAGGTCCTCCTGACTGCAGGGCTGGTGCTCTATGCACTACACTACCTAGTTGGCTTGCCAAATGAAAATTTTAGAAAAATTTCTAGCATCTCCAAAGCTACTCCAGACTTTCTTCCCATCATTGTATTAGTACCATCAGAACAAAATGCAAATAAATTCACTTTCAAATATTCATTATTAAAGCCAGAATAATTTAAAATAGATAATAATATATTGAAAATACACTCTGCTGTGGTTGACATCAATCCTTTAAAATCAATAAGTAATACTAGCATTGAAGAAAATGATTAAACCATACAACCAGCTCACAAAATTCCTGGAAATTTAACCATAGACTCCTTCTCTACTCCAGCATAGCACTGGTGCTGGGTTAGGATATGATGGAGCCAGTCAAATCCAGTGCAGGGAAAGTGAGCTGTGAGGGTCATAGAGCCTAGATCACTAGGAGAATGGAGTTTGGCTGAACTACGGCTGTAGGTTTTCAAAAAATTAATTGGATATCATGACAGATTTGGAATTGCCTGAAAAGTTGGGTGAAGGTCCTTGTTCTGGATACACATTAGGCCATTTGGGCCTCTGGAATAGTGATTTGAATTCCTGGAGGAGAGGAGCATATGGGAAGGAGATAGAATCATCATGTTCTTCTTAGGGTCCTTAGGATCCAGGATGACAATCAATTAATGATAAACATTTTAAAGCATCTATTATATGATTTGTGTTGGTCTCTGATGTAAAAAAAGAGGCTTTTCCTTATCCCTTCTGTTGTTAGTGCTACCATAATCCTAGAAATGACATTATACTGATCATACTATATCTCCTGACATAGAGGTGTCACCCTGGAAGTTACATTAACATTAATTTTGTTTGGAACTATGCCCAAAGGGCTATAAAACTGTGCATACTCATTGATCCAGCAATACCACTACTAAACAGATTACAAAAAGGGGAAAAGGACCTATTTGTACAAAAATATTCTTAGCAGCCCTTTTTGTGGTGGCAAAGAATTGGAAATTGAGGGGATGCCCATCAATTGAGGAAGGGCTGAACAAGTTGTGGTGTATGGTTGTAATGGAACAGTATTGTGTATAAGAAATGATGAGCAGGCAGAATTCAGAAAAACCTGGGAAGACTTGTATGGACTGATGCTGAGTGAATTGAGCAGAACCAGGAAAACATTGTTCATAATAACAGCAACATTGTGCAATGATCACCTTTGACAGACTTAGATCTTCTCAGCAATACAGTAACATGAAACAATTCCAAAAGACTCATGATGGAAAATACTATCCATAGCCAGAGAAGGAACTATGGAATCTGAATGCAGATTGAATCATACTATTTTCTTTCTCTTTTTCTTTCTTTCTTGTGGTTTCCCCCTTTTGTTCTGTTTCTTCTTTCACAACATGACTAATGTGGAAATATGTTTAATATGATTGTACATGTATGGCTTATATCAGATTGCTTGCCATCTTGGGGAGGGAGAAGGGAAAGAGGGGAGGGAGAAAAAAATTTATAACTCAAAATGTTGAAAACTATATGTAATTGCAAAAAACAAAATACTGTTAAGTGGGGGAAAAAAGAAAATCAAAAAACAAAACAAAACAAAACATTAATTTTGTTCTAACTCCACACCCAGATATGTCACTGATTTGGAGGAAGATCAACAGCTAGGGCCTATGAAGGCAG
>NW_020954684.1:678025-680063 GCF_900497805.2 Vombatus ursinus
CAGGTCCTCCTGACTCCAGGGCTGGTGCTCTATCCACTGCGCCACCTAGCTGCCCCAGTTTCCTATACCTTTGAAAGGGACTTGTACACCGAAAACATGAGGATGAGAGACAGGATGAGACGGGAGTATTATTCTATGAGCCCTTTTTGGCCAAGACTTCCTCGCTAACAGGGAGCAGAATTAATGACTGGCAGCAGTGAGTGGCCTGGCAGTTACCGGCAGAGCACAGCAGAGATGAGATAGGGAGCAGAGTCTGAGCGCTGAAGAGATGCAAGTAAGTTGAGGATAGATGGGATCAGCTAGAGCAGTGGTGTCAAACTCAAATAGAAACAGATCCTCGAGGGCTGTATATTAACTTAGAAAACCACAAATGAACATAATCTATACATTATTGTGGGGAAGCTTGGTGGTGCAATCAGGAAGACCTGAGTGACCCTGGGCAAGTCACTTAATCCTGTTTGCCTTAGTTTCCTTATCTGTAAAATGAGCTGGAGAAGGAAATGGCAAACCACTCCTATGTCTTTGTCAAGAAAACTCCAAATGGGATCATGAAGAGTCAGACATGACTGAACAGCAACAACAAAATGCTCTATTATATTTTTATTCATTTTGTTAAACATTTCCCAATTACATTTTAATTTAGTTCAGACCACACTACAGGCAGCATTTGCCTAGAGATTGACACCTCCGAGCTAGAGGATCAGAGTACATATAGACAGGACCAAAGCATCAGGCATGTGGATGCTAAAATGCCCAGGATCCAGTCCACGGACACTTTATTTCCCCCTTTCTTTCCTGGAGTTCTGTCCAGTGAAAAACCCTGATTCCCTTTGTACAACCGTTTTCCAGTTGATCTGTTCAATCATTTTGCTTCTCATACTCAAGAGTAGGAGAGGAGGGAAGCTAGGGCAGGCTGAAATGGGAAACTATGAATTTCTATAGCTTATCTGTGTGCTTCTGCTATTTAAAACTACTATTAAAGTACACAGCCACCTGAGCTCAAATCCTGCCTGAGACACATAACACTTACTAGCCGTGTGACTCTGGGCAAGTCACTGCACCCCAATTGCCTTGCCAAAAATAAATAAATAAAGTACACAGCCACAGGCAATGATTCTTGTCCAACCCTACCAGTGCATGATCAGAAACTGTGAGAGGAATGTAGGAAACAAGATATTCCCCAGTTCACAATGGGAGTGGAATGGCATGGGGTATGATAGAAAGATTCTTTAGTGTTAATAATATTCCATGACATACCCTTGATTTCATTTTGAATGCAGAGACTTAAAAAGGAAACAAGCCTGTAAGTGGAGAAATGTAAGGAATTGTTTTCCAAGTGTCCCTCTTTGCACTGCTATTTGTACCTAGCCTTGTCTGGCATTAGACAGCCCTTTCTTTGTATCTTCAGCCCTTAGCACAGTGCCTGATACGTAGTAGGTGCTTAATAAATGCTTGCTGACTTGACTTAAATTCTATACAAACTCCTTCCCCTTTTACTTTGCATATATGTTGAATTTATTGGTTTACATGTTGTGTTCTCCAACTACAGTGTAAACAACTTAAGGGCAGGAACTGTCTCACATTTGTCTTTTTATCCCTAGCACTTAACTTGTGTCCAGTAGGCACTTAATAAATGTTTATCAATTTAACTGTATCCTGATGCTCTGTAATCTCTCTGAATAATTTTCTTTTGGGCCAGAGAGATGTTGGATCTAGCACTTACCAGCTTCTGAGAGTCAACTATTAAATTTTCAGTGTGAGCATTTACAACTCAGTTGGCAAAAGCTGCAAACCAGGGCTTGATTTATTGTTTTATTGATTGTCTTAAGACTTAAGAAAGTTGGGGGCAGCTAAGTGGTGCAGTGGAAAGAGATCTGGCCTTGGAGTCAGGAGGACCTGAGTTCAAATCTGGCCTCAGACACTTGACACTTAGTAGCTGTGTGACCCTGGGCAAGTCACTTAATCCTGATTGCCTCACCAAAAAGAAAAAAAGAAGACTCAAGAAAGTCATGGAGAAAATATTTGTAATACAGATTTA
>NW_020954684.1:680238-680303 GCF_900497805.2 Vombatus ursinus
AGCTCTATCTACTGCACCACCTACCTGCTCCTTGTGTGTCTATTCTTTTCTCATAGAGCCAATAG
>NW_020954684.1:680447-695829 GCF_900497805.2 Vombatus ursinus
TGTGAAACATTTCCCAGCACACTGCTGGGTCTAAGGAGACGATGCCCAGGCACAACAGAGTATCTACACCCAACCCCTCATATGGAGCTGAAAGATTCAGAAATAAGTCAGAAATAAGATAGAGAGATACAATCAGTCTATGCTTCCTGTCTTCCTCTGACCTTCTTTGGAGTTCCGGGAGAGATGAAAGCTTTCACAGCTTGGGTGACTGGGAACCATAGAATGGTGTGGGCACTATAATCAGCACTGTCCAGAGGCTGCAGTCCCATGAGAGAGAGATGATTGAGGAATGGCAGTGTAGACATGCAAGAGTTTTATAATCCTGGAGCAAAGATGGTGATTGGGAGGCAGAAGGAGGAAAGGTTCTGTTATGAATCCCACTGAACCAGTGAGCTTAGGAAGCAGCTTTCCCCCTCTCATGATCCTAAGGGAAGATCCTCACAATCCTTCTTTAATTTCTCTTTTTAATCCATGTTCCTGAGCTGGGCAGTGCACACCCCTGCCCGTCTTTCCACAGTCATAGGTGTGTGCAGTCAGGATTCCATCCTATTTATACTTAGCAATCAGTGAGGAGAATAGGAAGAAGGTTAGGAAGCAATGTCTCCCTTCATATAAGACTGTTTGGTCTAGTGTATTAGTCACTTTTTTGTGTGTATAGTACATATGACATTCCTCTCTCATATGTGGGGACCTCAGAATAGCTACAGATGCAAGGTTCTCTGTGGGTCCACAAACACTCAAAATGACAAATTGCAAGCGTCCACCAGTGTCAATCAGAGGACATACCTAGGTTAAAGCAAAGACATTCAGTAGAATAACATACTAAGAAGGTTTGCAATAGAACATTTCACCTTAAACTTAGGGTACATTCTCTCACAACTATATAGACCAGTGAGGAAAATAAACATGTGTAGGGATCATGCATGAGGTCCTCACACGTGGAGAAACAATTCACACCTCTTTTGCTACAACACTACCCTTGTTTTATGATGATATCATTTTGCTGGTCTCACTATGGCTACTCCTTGGGTGGATTGATCCACCGGGTTCATGGGTCTGCTCTTACTAGGCAAGCCATCTCTAAGGCACCTACTCCTCATCAGACATGACATCTCTACTTTGCTCTGCTGGGTTATGCTGATCTCACTACCTCCTCTCTACTGAAACGCTTCTCTGCTCCCTGCTACTATCTTCCAGGTTAATTTCTTTTTTCTTTTATATTTAATTTTAATTTTATTTACATGTAAACAAACATTTTTAACATTTGTTTTATAAAAATTTGAGTTCCAAATTTTCTCCTTGCTTCCCCTCCCTTCTCAAGAAGCAAGCAATTTGATATGTATTATATATGTGCAGTCATGCAAAACATTTCCATATTAGCCATATTGCAAAAGAAAACACCAAAAAAAACCCCAACAACCAAATATAATAAAGAAAGTTTAAAAAAAAGTATGCTTTAATCTGCATTCAGCTTCCATCAGTTCTTTCTCTGGAGGTAGAGAGCATTTTTCACTATAAGTGGTTTGGAATTGTTTTGGATTATTGTATTACTGAAAATAGCTAAGTCATTCACAGTTGATCATCGTACAATATTGCTATTACTGTGTACAATGTTCTTCTGGTTCTGCTCATTTTATTTTGCATTAGTTCATATAAGTCTTCCCAGCTTTTTCTGAAAGTATCCTTCTTGTCCATTTCTTATTTCCAGGTTCATTTCTACAGGATTGGCTAAGTCACTTCAATTTCATTCTGCTAGGGTGTGGTGGTGGTAGTAGGAGTGGTAGTTGTAGTAGTAGTAGTAGTAGTGGTAGCAGCAGCAGCAGTAGTAGTAATAGCACTTATATAGTGCTTTAAGGTTTCCAAAGCATTTTATAAATATTATCTCACTTGATCCTTACAACAACCCTGAATGGTAGTCATTATCTCTATTTTACAGATGAGAAAGAGGTTAAGTGACTTGCCCAGGGTCACATGGCTAGTGTCTGAAGGCTGGAATTGATTTCAGGTCTTCCTAATTCTAGGCCCAGCACTCTACACACTTCATACCAGCTAGTAGTCAGAACCCCTCCCTAATAAAGGAAGGCAAATAGCCGTTTAGTCAACAAAAGTCAAGTAGAATGTCCCCAGGCTAAGATTAAATCTTTGTGATCCCTCTGGCTGAGACAGAGATCAAAGCCTCCTATTACACCTAACTAATTTAAGGTTCCAACAATATGACATTTCCCAAATGATCTTTGGTTTAGCTACAAGTGAATTTGAGACAGAACAAAAAGTGGGTTAAGGAAGCAAGGTCGTAGGCATGCACAGAACATTTAGTCGGTATGTACACCCAAGGAATTTCATTTCATTTTATTTTTTAAATGCAAACATTCATTGAATGGTTTATCATGAAAAATGTTTTTTATTCAATAATCAAGCTAAGTAAATTAAGACAACTAAACTTATTGCTTTTTAAATTAAGAACTAAACGTTACTTATATAGAGTATCATTTTGGCCATTCTTAGTGTCAGACAGGCTATATTCCCCCTCAGGATACCCTGAGGGACTTGTGGGCATCTCTTTTGTCGGCTATTGTATGGAGCACTCACTGGCGTGTTTTCCTCCCATTAAGGGGACAGTGTTACTAGCTCTCGGTTTCTGTTTAACCACTTAACAAGGATTGGATTTTACAAAGAGGTTTTTACTAAACATATATAGCAAGAACAAATATATAAACATTTCCCCCAACGCTACAAGGATATGTTTTCCCCTACACCACTTTGGTCTCTTAGAGAATAGACTCGAAACTTAGCCCAGTTTCTATATTGCATTGGTTCCACCAAGTCCACATAAACTACCAGATTAATCCTTCCACTGGACTGGAGTCCCAAATGTCATTTCTGAATGGCACTTCACTGTTTCTTAGGGCATTAACCGCTGCAAAACCCAGCCTGGTTTAGGACTCCTGGATTCCTGAAGCTCATTGAACTATGGTCAGAGATTCTACTAATTGTGTTTAAGAACGGAAAAGAGTGAAGGAAAAATCCAAAAACCCACACCTATTTCTCAGAGGTTTTGTAGCATCAGAGAGAGAGGAAGGTCCCAACACTGCCCCTCTAACCCGTGATTTCTCACTAGATGTAAGAGAAAGGGTCGCTGAGTTCTCTCAGCCACAAATGGAGCAAAAAGAGAGGTGTCTGAAGCTGACTCAGGACTTTCTGAGGATGCCAACAGTTCTGGCTACATTCCCAATCAAAAAAAAACTCCTCTCAGCCACATGGTTAGCCAACCATTTATAAATTTTATTAAATTACAGATTATAAATTTTATTAAATTTATAAATATGTATGTATTATATACATTTATAAAACATTTACAAAATCTCCATGCATTCTCCACAGTTTCTCCAAGTCATTTCCCTGACATGTCATCTCCCAAAAAGACATCTCCTTAGCATCCTCCATATGGAGAGACTCCATTTCAACAAGTTAATAGAGGTCTGTGCATGTGCACCTAAAAAACATGAACAAAAGATTAGATACAGAAGACCAAATTTTTGCTTTCGTGATAACCAGGCATGTATAAAGTTTCCATGATTTTTATCTCTAATCTGATAATGAGTTAACCCAAACTGACTGACACAGAATACTTTTATTTCCCCCTCATCTTTCTGTCCTAGAAAATGAGAAGTAGCTCGACAGGAATTTATGGACATAAAGTTTTTAATTACTAATTAATCATTTAACTCATTGCATTTAACTCATGAAGCCCTTTCTTGTTCAATGTACAAAATCATGAGGGAGTTGGGGTATTATTGGGACATTGTACTTCTTGGTTTCTTTGTTACAGGTGCTAAATTTTATGAGGACATTTCACAAGAATGACTTATAATCAGGTAAGCTCTGAAGAGATCTATCAAAGGCTTGGAAAATGGAAGACCAATCCAATTCCTTTAGCCAATCAGGACGTTCTCTGGAGGTGTTCCTAGAATGACCTTTAGGAAAAGACTCCTCATAACCCTAAAGTCTTTTGAGTTCACTTTTTATTCTATCCAAGGACATTTTAAATCTGTTGGCCATGTCCAGAATCAGCAGTTTTCCCATTGCAGTGACAATTTCACAAGGCTCCCATTCAAATTGCTGGTAAATGCTGTTAATCACTGAGTCTAGGAGTGGACAAAATGAAATTAGGCTCTCTTGCTCCTCTTTTTGTATCAGAATCATGCTGGGACTCAAACATGTCACCCAGATGAGTGAATGTTTTCTTTTTCTTTTCTTTTTTTTTCTTTTTAAGTTGGAGGAATGGGCACGTCATTCTCTACATAAATATTCACACTTTCATTGAATAATGAGTTAAAAATACAATTATCTCTTCAACATAGTGACTTTCCCCATTACCGTTTTGCTATATCATGGGTCAGCATAAGAAATTATACGGGAATTTTTAGGGAGTTTTGTGGAAGTTGCAGAGGACATGCAAAGGCCAGCAGATGACACAGAAAAAGTTTAGAATCTCAGAAATGCATAAAATATATATACAATATTGTATAAAATGTCAACATAATTTATCTTTTGATACTATAATAATTCAGACTTCTCTGGTATGAGGGGAGGGCCAAAAATTTTTATTGGGTTTTCTAGATCATGGGGACATTGTGCTCCTAACCCCCTCAATGTGGAACAGATAACTGTATTAAAAATGTTCTGCCAGGTACGTTGACTCTAGAATCCTAGTTAATACGGAGGCTGAGTCTGGGGATTGCTTATGCTTGGGAGTTCTGAGCCTCAGTAGCACTATGAAGACTGAGTGTCCCCACACTAAGTTTGGCATCAGTATGGTGAGCCCTTCGGAACAAGGGAGCCAAAAGGTTGCTGAAGGAGGGGTGAACTGGTGTAGGTCAGAAGTGGAGCAGGTCAAAGCTCCTGTCCCAATAAGTAGTGAGACAGGACCAGTGTATTTTATGTATATAGCCCCTTCACTTTATAGATCATATTTTGTTTTGTTTTGTCCCTTAGAGAAAGAAAGAAAAAGTAAACCTTCTGCACCACTTCTCATCACAGTCAAAGAGTTATGCAAGCTTTTCATCCCTGTTTTGGCATTTAGGCAGTTGAGATCAAGCTCCAGCTTGATCAACCTAACTCTTACCACCATCTGGAAGATAGAAAGAATTATGTGAAGGGCAAAGTTTAGCTTGCCTGGATTTAGTTCATGGATAAGACCCTTGGCTTTTGCTTTGGGCTTGGCAAGGTGAGTTGTTTTCAGTCACTTTTTGTAAAGCTTATAAAATGGTGGAGTAGGTTTGCTTTACAACTCTCTGTTCCCTTCTTGTGTTTGGCAGTGACCCCAAAGTCTTCACTGGCATCCTTCTTCTTTATTACTGTATGTCAACCAAGACTCCCCTTCATGAAGACATAGAAAGTATGAATATTAAAAAAATTTTATTTAATATTTTATACTCCCCCGATTACATGTAAAAATTATTTTTAACATTCATTTAAAAATTTTTGAGTTTCAAATTCTCTCCCTCCCTCCCTACACCCCTCATCGAGAAGGCAAGCAATTTGATATAGGTTATACATACGTAGTCATGTAAAACATATTTCCATAAGTATGGATTTTAAAAAAAATCAGAAAGTTTTCTCTTGTTTACTTGAAGTGTCTGCATTTACTAGGATGGGGTTCAAACAATGCATATCTCAGCATGCTTGAATATTGTCATGATTTCTCTACCCTTGATTTGAACAGCACACAGATATGCCGTCAGAACAGATAGATGTCATTAAGGATAGGGCTGTTTTAAGAATGTCACGGACATCATTCAACTGGTTGAAAAAGCATCAGTTGCTAAAAGTTGCTGCATGGAACAGACACAAACTGTTCACCTGGACAATGTTTCTCTTTGTCAAAACATTGCGACTCAATGGTGCTGCTCATGGTGTTCATGGTCAGAAATATTATTTATTATTGATTGATTGATTGAGATTATTTCTATTTAGTGAAGACATGGTATATTGTTGCACGGTGTTGGGCAAAACCAAAACCATAAAAGTTTGGATGACAACACAGTTAGCATTTCCAGAAATTGTTATACTTGCTTTGTCATAATGAGGGTCCTATTTTTGGAGCATATTGGCCTAATTTAGAAATAAACTGTGAGATTTTTCATTGTGAACCCTGAATGGTCTCCCACCTTTTAGCAAACAAAAGATAATGTGAATCAATTGCTCCATTATATTTCAGCTATGGCACCATTCCTTTTCTTGTTGGGGTAGATAACCCTACTTGTCCTCTTCCAACAATATGTCAATAAATCACTCATCATTAAAACTTGATCATGAAAAACAGTTTGATACATGATAGTCTTTCAGCTGATGGTTTTTAAAACATTCATTAACCCTATGCCAATTTCTGAATGCCTTAACAATAATACTTGATCAGTGTGAGTGACTTTTTTTTGCTGGATCATTAGAGGTGAAGAAATGACAATAAAAGCAAAGTGCTGCATCTTTTGATGGGTTAAATATTCTAACCACTTATACTTTATATGTTAATTGAAATGGAAACTTTTTTGTTTAGTCCAATTTCACATCCAGAAAATATGCTTAATCTAGGCTCTTATAGACCTCTAGATTCTACACTAATCTTCTCATTCATTCCCCCTAGCCCTGCATATCATAAACCAGGTCATAAGATAAAATGTTTGATAGTTTTGAATAGGTCTACACTGACCTGAGCTTAGATACAAATTTGCTTCTGTTGGGCATTAGTCATTTTTTTTTTGCATTCAATGGAAGTGGTTACCACATTATTTTCATGTAAGTTCTTAACTGAAAAATTCAAAGCATCCGCACTATTATCAGTATATTCATTATCTTACTTTATCACTGAACTGAACACTGATATTAAACTGAATTCAGTTATATGGTTGAATTAAGTGTAAAGCTGCACATTTGCTATATTATTTTAGTAGATCACATGCAACAAAGTTAACAAACATTGTAGACATTGATCTTGGCAAAATTGATGTAGCTGCTTTTTCAAAAATAGTAATTGGAAGGGAAGAAGAGGACCAATGTCCCCATGGAGCAGTTACAATTAATAAACATTTATTGAGTCTGGCCTACTATAGTCCAGGGAATAAAGAGCCAGGGATATAATGAAAGGCAAAAGGCAATTTCTACCTTCAAGGAGGTCACAATCCAGTGGGGGAAGGCAACACGTGAAAGAAGTTGAGGAGAGGGAGAAGAGAAGAGGGTTGGCTTGAGGCCAGAGGAGTGTAACCAGGTAGGAAATGATGGCCATTTTGGGCATCCTTCTTAAATGGAAGATCTAAGTAGAGCTTTCCAATGTCCACTCCCAACTCTTAATAATCAGAGAGACAGAGGGGCCCCAGGGGTAGGAGGTACTGAGGAAGTATGAAGTTTATTTATTTATTTATTTTTAATTTTTAGGCAATTGGGGATAAGTGACTTGCCCAGGGTCACACAGTTAGTAAGTGTTAAGTGTTTAGTCTGAGGCTGGATTTGAACTCAGGTCCTCCTGACTTCAGGGTCAGTGCTCTATCCACTGTGTCACCTAGCTGCCCTTAAGTATGAATTTTCAGAGATGATGTTCAACCTGTATGTAAGCTGCAAGTAAATATGGGTTTCCTACATATTTCTACAATATCTATATTATGCAGTTTGGAACTTATTACATAGTACTTTAAAACAAAAAAAATTAGTATGTGCAATTAAATTAAAAAGCAAAATAATTGTCTTTTGAGACATTCAGGTATGTTTGGGTACATTCAGTTCACTGAAAGCTTGCTTATGGTCATTGTTCTCCATCCATGTAGCCTGAATAAATGTCTTTTTTATGCATACATTTATAAGCAGCAAAGCCTGATTATTTTGATGCAGTATAATAGCCAGTGAAAACCTCAGTCTTCTTATACATAAGCCTCTGAATCTATGAATGAATTGGAAAGTGACCTGAGAGTGGAATCCATTATGGAGTGAAGGCTCTGAGCTAGAGATAAACAGCAAAATCCATATTTTAATATTTTGAGTGATATTCCATTCCATTCTCCAAATTAAATTGGGACCTAGCCAACAAGGGATGGTTTAATCAAAGTGATTTAGTGACTCTTGCACAAGGACTATTGGTTTAATAAGTGTCAGAGAGTAACTGACAAGGCTTATGCTGGTGGATAAAATAGAGTGTCACCTTGTGGGCAATTCAGATATTGAACTCAATTAATTAAGCTTCCTTGGCAGATAATTAGCACAATGACACACTGTCTTTATAATAGTTGGCAAATGTCTAGCATCTAAATAATTTATAAGGTTTGCAAAGTGCTTGCATATGTTATCTCATTTGATCCTCATAGCAACCCTGTGAGAGAGTGGCTATTATTGCCATTTTACAGATGAGGGAACTGAGTCACAGAGTGTTAAGTGATGTGCCCAGGGCCAGTATCTCTGTGAAGAAAACCCCAAATGGGGTCACAAAAAGTTGGACACAACTGAAAATGACTGAACTGAACAAAGCTAGTAAGTTCTTGATTCAAATTCAGATTTTCCTGACTCTAAGTCCAGGACTGTAGCCATATGCTGTCGTCACTGAGCTGCCTCATATGTCTGTTTATGCAGGTTTAAGGAAAACAACACCTAAGGCACACAACCAAAGAGCCCCACGTGGTACCGGTGTCCCAGGCTGACTTATTGGCAAGACATATCTCTGCCCCTAAGGAGCTCACAGACTAGCAGGGGGAAAATACCTAGAAAGATAGCTTTAATATACAATATTACATAATACACGCATCAGAGAGGTACAAATCGAAGTGTACATTATGTAAAGTACAAAGATTGGTTTCAAATACCTCTCTTTTGTTCTTTGTGTTTGGAATATTTGTGTTTCTTGATGATTAAGTTCACAATAAAAAAATAAAAATTTAGAAATAAAATTGAAGAAATCATGAAATCAGGAACAGTTATCTGAAGGAAGTGGATTTTTAAAAATTTAATTTAATTTTTAATTCAATCTAATTTAAGTTAGATTTTTCTTGGGGGGAGTAACTAAATTTATTAAAAAATTTTTTATCTTGTCTTTATTGATGCCTTTTGTTTCAATCCATAATCCTACCTTCACTTCTGAATATGATCTTCTCCCCTTCTCTGCTTAGTGAACTATCCTTTGTAACAAATTTTTTTTTTAAAAAGTGTGGGAGCTTTAAAGTATTTTATTCAGTAAGATAAGATGGGCAGAGAGGACATTCTAGACACAGTTAATAAGGATGGAGTTCATACTGGAAGGGAATGTAGAGTTATCTAACTTGCCCCGAAATGTCGAGGGCTCCACTCTAGACTGTAAAGCTAGAAAAAGGTAAGGGGCACCTGGACATTGCTTCCAAGCTACTCTTTTCAGTTGACAACCTCTTCTCAGCTGATCCTTCTCTCTGCTCTGACCCAAACCGTCGTCCTAGGGAGCTTGTGAAGTATAATGGAGGGTTGTATTTAGAGTTAGAGGACCTAGGTTAAATACCACTTACTTACTACTAGTGTGATGTTGTTAATTAAATTACTTCACCTTTTTAGGCCCCAGTTTTCTCATCTGTAAAATGACAGGGCTAGACTGGATGATTTTTAAGAGTTCTTCTGCCTTTAAATCTATGATTTATTTTAAGTAAATATTTAAATATTTATTTGGTCTATGGGCCATAGAGGTTTTTTTCCATGCAAAAAAAAAGCAAGAAAAGTAATGAAAATGAAAAAAAATATGCTTCAATCCATACTCAGAGATCATCAGTTCTCTCTTTGGAGGTAGATAGCATCAATACAATGATTCATGATAAATCTAGGATTTAGAAAGGCAAGGAGGCACTGTGGTAGACTTGTAGTTAGCAAGACCTGAGTTCAAATCTTATGTCTGACACTTGGCTGTATGATCCTGGGTAAGTCACTTAATATCTTGGATTCTCAGTTTCCTCATCTGAGGCTAATGATATCTCTAGTACCTATGCTGGAGGATTGCTGTATGGCTCAAATGTAATATTCTATGTAAATGCTTTACAGACTTTAAAGCATTATATAAATATTGACTTTTGAATTCAAACCCTCTCTCCAGTCCAGGCAGGGGTCTTATTCAGACTGGGCCTGCAGAACACATTCGGACATTACCAGGGATGGAAGGAGTAGGACATTAACTCATTGTCTGGCATCCAACCAATCATTTTAGGGTTTCTATGTTAATTGGGACTGATACCTGTCTATTCAGAATGTTAGCAGAGTACAGCAGGAAGCTATCTTGGGCCCAGTACTTGAACACATTGACCATACATGTCTCTTGAGCAGAAGCTTATAGGAGAATAGAGAATGATGCTGGTAGAGAGCACAGAAGTTTGAAGCAAATATGGCACTACTAAGGTCCAGCCTGAGACTCAGGGATGGATCCAGAGAGTTTTGATCTTGCAAAGTGAAGAAAAGAAGGCTCATCAGAGGAAGAAACTCAGTGGGAGGGTCAAATTGTGATGACCTCGGCCTGGGAATGTGTCCCATATTCCATCCCGGAAGGATGGAGTACCATACACTGTATGGTAAATACCCTCTAGATCAGGTTGAGCTAAAGCTAACTTTGCTTTGCATGAGATCATTTGCCTAGGAATCTAGTTTAAAGTATTCCTCTTCTCCCGGGGGATAGGTCTCTTCATTCTAACAGATCTGAGTGAGTAAACATTTGGCACTGGGTATTATACTCCTGGGGGTTAAGACTTTCCTGGGGTCAGGGGGAACCATATGGTGTAGCCAAGTTTGCTCTAGCTCTGTGCGTCTTCGATAAAGCCCATGCAAGCAGATTCAAACAAGTATGGTCTTTGGGTCAGATCCAAGTACTGGTTATGAGCTCAGTCAGCACTTAGATGTTAAGAGAGTACCTAGATGACCCCCGATGAGATAAGGTCAGCAGAACTGGATGTACATCCTGGAGTACTGAAAGAATGAGCAGAAGTAATTACTGAGCTTCCCGTCTGATCTTTGAAAAACTGAAGAATGGGATGTGTGTCACCAGTGGAGTGCTGGTTTAACAACAGGCTCTCCAAAAAAACAATAACACTTTTAGGTTTAGTTTGCATTATTAATATTTTATCCAACACTTTAAACATAACAATAAATCCAGACCTGACTTACAGTGTTTGCTGATTTCTGAGCTATAAATGCTCATACTGAAAATTTAACAATTGACTTCTGTGAACCAGTTCAAGCTGGTTCTAGCATACCCCTCAGTATTACAAAACTAGAGACAGATAAATATGGTACCAATTTCCAAAGTCTTCAAATTTTAGGTAAATGGAAATGTTCTGGAACATGTTATTAAAGGGATAATTTGTGAGAAAGGGAAGTGGTCCCTGAGACCCAGCATGGCTTTTCTCAGAATAGGTCATATCAAACCAATCTAACCACTTTTTTTTTTTGACAGAGAAATACCATCAATATACCTGAATTTCAACAAAGGATTTGACAGACTCTGAAATCCAGTATGGCTTAAGTCAGAACAGGTCATAAAAAAACTAATCTAATCTTTTTTTTTTTTGTGGGGAGGTGGAGCAGAGAAATGCCATCACTATACATGGATTTCAGCAAAAATTTGACAAACTCTTCTTTTGTCTTTGTGGACAAGATCAAGAGATGTCAGCTAAACAGACAGATTTGGAACTGGTTGAATGACCAGACATAAAGAATATTAATTAATGGACAATGTGATGATAACAATAACTGCATTTAAATAGAGTTTTCCAGTTTATAAATGCAATTATCTCATTCTCACCTCAAAACAACCATTTGAAATAAAGGCAATAGATATTGTTATCCACATTTTACAGATGAGGAAACTGAACTGGAAGAGGTTAAATGATTTACAACCCTGATTGTTTGGCTAGTGTCTTAAGTAGGATTCGAATGCAGGCCTTCCTAACTTCAAGGCCAATGCTATCCATTATGCTATAATCAATGTCAACTTGGAAGAGAGTCTCTATTGGAATGACCCAGGGATCTGTCCTTATGAGAATTTGGATGAAGGGACAGATAGTATACTTGTCATGCCATTCAATGACCAACCAGTCTTCTTTCCAGATGACTGAAACTCAAATGGATAGCTCATATATTTGATGACAGACTCAGGATCCAGAAGGATTTTGGAGGGGTAGAAGAATGGCCCAAATCCAATGAGATGAAATTTAAAGTCTTCCACAAGTATAGAATTCATTCATTCATTCAGCAAGCCTTTCCTATGTCACAGGCTAGGCATTGGAAATATAAAAGGTAAAAAGGAAATATTTCCTGCCCTCGAGGAGAGTGCATTCTATGGGGGGATGGTGGGAAGCAGAACAAATACACAAAATAATAATGAAACACAAAATATACAAAAACAAATTCAAAGTCATTTCCTCCTAGAAGCCTTAGCTTCCTTCAAAACTCAGCTTAATGTTAACTACAGGAAGCCTATCTCAATTTCACACATTGTCCCTGCTCCTGAAAATAACTATATATTTTTGCATTTACTTATGGGTGTTTATGCTGTTTTCTGACTTAGAATGTATGCTCCTTGAGGACAATGACTATTTTGTTTTTAATTTGTGAATCTCTAGTGCCTGGCAGAATGTTTACATAATAAATGCTTGTTGAATGAATGAGTGAATGAGTGAGGGAGGCTATGAATTTTCTGTACCTTACCTTAATCAGACCATATCTGGAGTACCCTATTCTGTGGAGGCACCATATTTTAGGAGGAATATTGATCAGCCTATGGATAGTGAAAGGACTGAAGCCAATGAGTTTTAAGGACCAGTTGAAGTAACTGGAGATGTTTAGCAAAGAGGAGAAAAGACTTTGAGTCAGATTGTCAGGAGGGGTTGTGGGTCAGGGGTGGGCTGGAAATGATGGCTTTAAAAAACTCATTTGAAGAGATGTCATGTGGGTAGATGCTATAGATTTTTTTGGCTTGGTCCCGAAGGGCAGAACTAAAGGCACTGATTGGAAGTTATAGAGAGGACAATTTAAGCTTGATTTCCAGGTGTTCAAAGCTGAATGAGCTGACTCGGGAGACAGTAGTTTCCCCATACTTGGAGGTCTTTAAGCAAAGATTGGATGACAGTACTGGATGTTGGAGAGGGTTCATGTACAAGTTAGTCTTGAAGATTTCTGGCTAATATTCTGTGATCTAGGGATTCCATTCATTCCATGAACATTTGTAAAGTGTACCTTCTGTATACTAGTTGCTAGGGGAGAGACAAAAGCAACATCCTGTTATAATAATTAGGTTCATCTTAAGCCTGGGGACAATAAAATGGCCTGAAGGTGCACATGGTTTATTCCTTTTTTAGCTTTAGTAAATTTCTTTTAAACAAAAGATTATGAATTCAGTTAACAATTGCTCTGAGTCCCCAGTAAGGGAAATCACTAACATTTAGGTAGAATTTGGCGTCTTTGCTAAAATTTAAATTTACATCTAGCTCTAATTAATCATTGACCTCTTTGTGGTTGAAGCAAAATTCAAGTTTACTGGAAATAGTTGGGTAGTGAAACAGTAGGTTTCACTATAGTATGTATAAATAGACAGGTACTGGGAGATGTTGGGGAAAGAATGGGCATTTTCTTGGGACTTCTCTCAGTCCTGAATGGGTGGGTATATTAGTGCATCAGCTGTTATACATAAACATTCTAATGGCAGCTCAAAAGTATATGTGGTATGTAACTGGCCCTTTCTTATTGTGGATCCTTTGTATGGTGATTTACCCTCTCCGGTGCTTTGTAAAGAGTTCAGCATGTAGTTGGGCTAAAGTCTGTGCTTGACACTTGATAAATATATTTTCTTTCTTTCTTTTTTTTTTTGTGAGGCAATTGGGGTTAAGTGACTTGCTCAGGGTCACATAGCTAGTGAGTGTCATGTGTCTGAGGCTGGATTTGAACTCAGGTCCTCCTGACTCCAGGGCCGGTACTCTATCCACTGTACCATTTAACTGCCCCAGTAAATATATTTTCTAAGACAAGAAAGGGGCATTTTAGCTGTGACTGGCTTATGACGATAAAGTACATGCGCCTGTTCTAGTTGGTTTATTGTACATCATTAGGTACAGTCATATCATTTATTATTCTCCATTCACATGAGTATTTGGTAATATTCATTTCCCACCACCATGTACATTTTCCATAAACAAAACTCTAAATGTTTCATGTAAGTTGTTGGCTATATTCATTTGTAAGGCAAATTTGAGTTTAACTTTGGCAGGTGATTTTTCCAGAGCCTAAGTTTAATCATATCATTCCCCCTACCCTCCAACCCACTCAGTGAACTCCAGGGGCTCCTTATCACCTCCAGGATCAATATAAAGCCATTATCTACCTTTCCAGCCATCTTACACTTTACTCCCTCCCATTCTGTGGTTCAGCTACACTGGCTTCTTTGCAGTTCCTTGAATGGGAAATTCCATTTACCACCTTTGTGCCTTTGCACTAGCAGTACCCCTTGCCTGCAGCGCTCTGCCCCCTCTTCTCTGCCTTCCTGACTTCCCCGATTTCCTTCAACGCTCAGCTCATTTCCCATCTTCTTCAGCAAGTCTTTCCAGGTGCCCTTTCCCCATCCCAGCTGCTAATGCCTTCCCTCTGAGACTACTTTCCATTTACACTGTATGTATCTTATAGGTGCCAAGTTATTTATATGTTGTCTCCATTAGAATATGAACTCCTTGAGGGCAGGGTTTTGTTTTATTTTGTTTTTTGTTTTGCACTTTTCTTTGTATCCCAAGCCTTAAAGACAATGGGATGCACATAGTAAGCATTTAATAAATGTTTACTGACTGATCAGCCAAATGACAATCAACCAGCTGTATTGCCTGCTGAGTCTTTTGGAGAGTAAACACTCATTTCCCTTGCCAAGGAACACATGGAGGCAGAATGGTGTAGTGAAAGGAGCTCAGAGGGTGGAGCCAAGATGGCAGAGGGAAAGCAGTGACTTGCTTGAGCTCTCCCCCAAACCCCTCCAAATACCTATAAAAAATGACTCTAAACAAATTCTAAAGCAGCAGAACCCACAAAAAGACAGAGTGAAACAAATTTTCAGAAAAGAAAGCCTGGATGGTTGGTCAGAAAGGTACATCACCTCAGGCAGGGAGAGGAACACAGTTCGGCTTGGGCACGCAGGCCACAGCGACTCTGGAGCAGGCCTCAGAGGACTGAATCACAGGCAGCTGTGGCAGTTTCCAGACTTCTCAACCCATGAATGCCAAAGACAACTTAGAAGATCAGTGAGAAAAGTCTGTGACAGCAGTGAGAGGTAGAAGCTAGGTCTCAGCTGCCCCCGGGACAGTGGCTGTTTCCTGAGTTTCTGACCCACAGACTGAGGGGAAATCGAGTGGCTGATCAGAGGGGG
>NW_020954684.1:695839-706256 GCF_900497805.2 Vombatus ursinus
CTTCAGACCAAACACTTGACTTGTATTAGCTGTGTGACCTTGGGCAAGTCACTTAACCCGATTGCCTCACAAAAAAGGCAAAAACAAAAACAACAACAACAAAAAAACCCGAATAAAATGAATGATCAGAGGCACAGGTCTGGAAGGGACCTCAGAGATGATTTCTGAGCCTGAAGTCCAACCCCTTCATTTTACAGGTGAGGAAACTGAGACTCAGAGAGGTTAAGGGACTTCCCCAAGATCACACAGGTAGGAAAGGATAGAGGTGAGATTTGAATCCAGGGAGATCTGCTGACTCCAGAGCCAGTGTTTTTTCTATTGTGTTACATGGCAAGAAAAACACCTTTCTGAAATTGGTGTTCATGGATTAATTTTCAGAGATTAGATGCATTAGGGCAAAAACTCCTTATGCTCATGTTAAAGTGAAAAAAAAATGCTATGCTATTTAAATATAGTTCAGTTTAATCATCAACCAGAATTTCTGTATAACTTATCTGATGAACTTTCTTTTTATAAAATGTTTTTTATTAATTTCATTCAATATTTCCCAATTAAATGTAAATTTTTAAACATTTTTTTCTAACATTTTGAGTTCCAAATTCTCTTCCTCCCTTCCACTCCCTCCTCCTTGCAAAGGAAAGCAATTGATAATAATTACACATGTGACACCATGCAAACATATTTTCATCTTAGCCATGCTGCAAAAGAAAACACAGAAAAAAAAAGAAAAAAAAAAGAAAAAGAGAGAAAGAAAAAATATGCCTCAATCTGCATTCAGAGTTCATCAGTTCTCTCTCTGGGAGTGGACAGCATTTTTCATCATGCATCCCTTGGAATTGTTTTGGATCATTGTCTTGATTGGAGTAGCTAAGTCTTTCACCAGTTGATCATTCTTACAATATTGCTGTTACTATGTATAATGTTCTGTTGGTTCTGCTCACTTCACTTTGCATGAGTTCATATAAATCTTCTCAGGTTTTTCTGAAACCATTCTGCTCATCATTTCTTATAGCACTATAGTATTTCATCACAATCATATATTGTAACTTGTTCAGCCATTCCCCAATTGATGGGCATCCCCTTGATTTCAAATTTGTTATCACCACAAAATAAACTGCTATAAATATTCTTATACAAATAGGTCCTTTTCCCTTTTCTTTGATCTCTTTGGGATATACCTAGTAGTGGTACCACTAGGTCAAAGGGTATGTCCAGTGTTATAGCCCTTTGAGCATAGTTCCAAATTATTTTTCAGAATGTTTGGATTAGTTCACAACTCCACCAACAGTGCATTAGTGTCCTAATTTTCCCATATCCCCTCCAACATTTGTCATTTTCCTTTTCTGTCATATTAATCAATCTGACAGGTGTGAGGTGGTACTTCAGAGTTGTTTCAATTTGCATTTCTCTAATCAGTAGTGATTTAGAGCATTTTTTCATGTGACTATTGGGAGTTTTGATTTCTTCTTCTGAAAACTGCCTGTTCTTATCTTTTGACCATTTATCAACTGGACAATGGCTCTTCTTTTTATAAGTTTGGCTCAGTTCCCTATACATCTGAGAAATGAGGCCCTTATTAGAGAAACTTACTATAAAATTCTGCCTCCCCCTTTTTCCTGTTTTCCATCTACTTTTGACTGCATTAGTTTTGCTTGTGCAAAAGCTTTTTAATTTCACATCATCAAAATAATCCATTACACTTCCAATAATCCTCTCTATCTCTTGCCTGGTCATAAACTCTTCCTTTACCTAAACTTTCAAAGGCAAAAGAGCTTGTTTATGAGGCTCTCAGCTACTCAGCATGGCAGAGTGGAAACAAATTTGGATTTGGAATCAGATGGTTTTGGGGTGAATCCCAGCTGCTACCTGCCTGCTCTTGGGCAAATCATTCACCTTCTCTGGGTCTCAGTTTTCTCAATTGGAAAAGGAGGAGGGTTAGTAGATAATCTTGAAGTTTCCTTGTAACTCTGAATTTAAGATTCTATGAACATGGGTCAGTTAATTTTAAAGTACTCAAAGAAAGAGAAGGGTAGCAGGTACCAGGGAAGAAGAATTGGGGTCTGGTAGATAACCAAGAGTAACATTAAGTGGTAGGGGAAAGTAGCACGAACCTTGAAGGTGAAGGAACAAGGGTAGTGAGATTTTGTTTTAAAATGTCATTGGAGAGTAAGGAAAAGACTGACCTACTCTTCTCTTGCCTGAGTCAGGGTGCAGCCAGCAATTCTTAATGGAAAAGAGGAGGTTGGGTCATCGGGAATTGTTCGGCTTCTGCAGTGTTAAGATGAACAGGAAGTTAATAAGAAGTCAAAAATGAATGGAACTATTAAGGACCTATGAAGGAAGATGCTATCCACCTCCAGAGAAAGAATTGATAAATAGAAGTACACATAGTATAGTTCTACATATATTTATACATCTGTGTCAAATGGTAGCCTTCTCTAATGTGGAGTGGGGAGGGAGGGAGGGAAAGAGACTGTTCAGAACTTAAAATGTAACAAAAAATTTAATTTAATTTAAAAAAAAAGATTGAATGGGAGAGTTCCTTTGATGGAGCCCCACAGGGATTTGTGGAAACCAGTACGCAGGCAGGGTACTGGGAGAAAGAGGCTGTAGAATACTATTTACTTCTCAGATCTGTTTTAGTTACTGGAGGTGGATGAGGATAGGGGAGAAGACAACTCATTTTACACCTTTGGGTTCTGAATCAGTGATTTTAGTATGTATGCTTGGGAAGCAATTTTGATACATCAAAGAGTCATTTTCTTTCTCTATAGCAGTGGTTCTCAAACTTTTCAGTCTCAGCATCTTTTTCACTCTTAAAAATTGTTGAAGACCCCAAATAAATTTTGTTTATGTGGGTTATATCTACTGATATTTGCCATATTAGAATTAAAATGACAGTGTTGTTATGAAAATAGTTTTGACTTTGTGGATTTCCTGAAACCACACTTTGAGCACCTCAAACCTATGGCGATTTCGAAGTCAAGGCTAGAGCAACCCTGGGCTCAGGCCTCCCCTTCCATTATGCTCCTGAGCCAGTCCACATAGTTGAGGACCTTGGTGTAGAAGCCATACCCTTTGCTGCAGTCAATGCCCCAGGACACAATGCCCAAGGCCATCCAATGCTCAGTAGTATTGTCCCACACAGCAAAGACTCCTCCACTATCCCCATGGCAAGCGTCTTGCTTTATGGTCCTGTTTCCAGCACAGAACATGTTTGAGGAAAACACCTCAGTTCTGTTTTTCTCCAGAAGCCAGGCCTCACAAGCCTCTCGCTTGGCAATGGGCAGACTCACATATTTCAGCTGGCTAACCAGGTGGCCCCTTTCCACCCCAAAGCCACTGACGTAGCCCATCAAGTCACTGCTGTAGAGAGTCTCATTGTCCGGTAAACAGATGGGGAGGAGGTTGGGGCTCAGGGGGACACTTTTCTCTAATTCCAGCAATGCAATGTCACCTTCAAAGTTGTTTGGCTCTTCTGGGCGGTAGTCTGGGTGCACAATGACCCTACGGACAGGGTGAGCCCCCAGCCTTATGAGCTCCTCTACGTCTGTGTGTCCTAGGAAAACATCCACACTCTGGTTCTTCTTGAAGAAGCTGTCCTTAGGGTAGATGGTATGGGCAGCTGTGAGGATCCAGCGATCCCCAAGCAGAGCTCCTCCTCCACGCCCATAGATAATGGTGAGTGCCTGCCATGGGAAGTTTCCCAGCTTTGCTTTAGCTGCACCAAGGGCCCCCTGATCCCGGTCAATAGGGGTAGATGGTTGTCCACACACTGGAAGTCAAGAAAGGAAAGGAAGAGAATGTCATTTATATTAATAACCAAGGTACTGTCCACTCTACAAAGAGAGCCACATAGCTACCTCCCTCTGCTGAGAATGAGATTCAGGAAAATAACCATTTAAGACAGGTATAAATCTTGGATCTAGAATAGTTAACGATGCAAACAATTAAGAAATGTAGACAAAATCATGTATATTACAGGTAAGTGAACTGAGTATTCATGAGCAAGAATTGAGGGCTTATTTTTGAATTGGCTCACCTGCTATGAGAAGCAGCAGGGCATGCTAGATAGACAGCAGGCTTCAGAGGCCAGGAAGATTTGCCTCCAGCACATTCTGGTATGTATGTTACTAAAGCTCTCAATCCTCTAGGCAACTTTCTAAGACTGTGAGTTGGAAAGAGGTGCCAACCTACACTGGTAGAGGGAGCTTCCAAATCCAAGAGTTTCCCAAATCAGTGAAATGACAGGTCCAATATCTGTCCCTATTCTTCTCCTAATGTTCTGCTTTATCTCTCCTGCTTCATTGGAACTTTGCCCTTTGGATATCTAGAGGGGAAAATTTTGAGCAAAATGATGAAGTATGTTGATTTGTCTCCTATGTGGCCTTTTCCTTCCTTCTCAGTATGTATCCATTCTCTCCACTTGGCTCATATTACCTTGGGAATCTCACCAGTTTCATAAGGAAAGTGATTAGCAATTCATTTGTCTGGAGGTATTAGTGATATGCTGGGTTACCCCTCTCAGGGGTATTGGCATTTTAAAAGAGAGGACCTTAAATCAGAGGAATTGAAGTCTAATGATGAGATGTTAGGCATCTGACTAGGGGTGATTTTCTAGGGATGGAGAGAGATGTCTTAAATCATATGGAGCTGCCTAGTTGTACAATTGATTTGGGTCTCTTCTCTTCCTTCACCCTACTTGACATTTCCCTTCTGTGTCCCTCTGTCATTTTTTTCATCCCGGGAAGAATTTTTAAAATCCTGAAGCAGGAATACTTCTCCGAAGGTCCTACCTGAGACCTGCGGACCACAATCCAGTTCAGTGCTTCCTAAGTGTCATACAGTGGACCAAATCTTATTTTTAGTGCTTTGCAAAATCTTTTCTACCAAAGGTTCTTCTTAACAATCTATAAACCTTAAAAATCAACTGCATTTTCTTCCTGCATCCTATTTCTCTCACCCTTGACTCCCTCCTCCTGGTTTTTACCCTCTGAATCACTGAGAATCATTAACTGAACAATCTGAAATAGAAAATTAAAAAATTATACTGCATGAGAGACATGAATGTTCAGAAATGGACAATGTGAATTTTTTTGCTGGACTATGCATCTATGCATTTATCGACTTTATTTTGGGGGGTTTTAAAACATTTACTCAATGAAGGTAGTGGGAAGGACAGATTAATGAAAGAATTTTTAAAAAATATATAAATTATGGCTCCTTGAGGAGGGGGAAACATAAAGGGGTAAATTGATATTAAAAAACAAAACATCAATAACTTTTTAAAAGGAATTACACTGCAGTTCTGAAAGGCAGCTATGGCCTAATAGATAAGAGACGTAGGTTCGAGTCCTTTTTGTGATACATACAGGCTATGTGACCCTGGACAAGTTATTTAATGCCCCAAGCAACCCTCACATTTCAGAGCAGATGCTGATCTAGAGGGGAGAATTTCTTTGGGTGAGATTTCCTACAGCAGTGAAATCAGAGGTTAAGTCATTGATGCAGCTTTGAGACTTAGGTTACATTTAAGTTGGAAAACACTAGTCTAGTTGGCAAAGTACTAGTTAAGCTCTGCATAATGTAGTAGAACAGCTCTCATGGAATTCTCTGCATTAACAGTGGTAGATGTAAAATTTGGTTAATTACTTAATATGCAAATGTTATTATGCTAGTAAAAACTTATGCCTCTTTTGGTTGGAAGTACTGAGGCATAGGCATGTCTCTGGTTAGTAGAAGATGGAGGTACAGTCACCTCTCTCCTCTGGGAGCAAAGGTTAGGGAGACAATAGACCTATGTCTTATTCAGCGGTGTCAAACTAAGACAGAGAGGAATCCTTGCAGGTATATATTGACTTAGAAAACCACGGTGCTTAATAAATGTTTACTAGCTGTTTTTTAAAAATGTTTATTGGTTGAGAACAAGGCAGGATTTGAATTGGGGTCCTCCAAAGCCATTGCTCTTTCTGCTGAACAATAGGGTAGTCATTATTTAGGACACATTTTAAAGTTTAATTTGCGTTATTAACATTTTCTCCATCACTTTCTTAAGTCTGTGGTGGGGGTGGGATGCCTTGAGGGCGCACATGGCCACACTGTATCAAGTCCTGGTTGATAGCATTTGCTGATTTCCTAGGTGGAAATACTCATACTGAAAATGTAACAGTCGGCTCCCTGATCAGCTGACTCCAGTACATCCCCGTCTCCAATCCTTCACCAGTCTGTGAATCTATGCTGCTCTGCTTCTATTTGAGTCCTTCTCAGTCCTGTCTCAATTTCAGTAAAAGTTGAATGAGTCTGTCTCTGTGACCTTGGACAAGCCAATTTCCATTTCTGGGGCCTCAGTTCCTATAAAAATGGTGATCCCTAAGGACTCTTTCAGCTTTTACACGATACTTTGAGGATTTTAGTAGGGTTGACTTCCAGTCCCTTTTCATCTCCATTCCCCAAATCATCTAATTATTTGCTGTAAGGATCGATAATCCCCAGCCCCCTTTACCATACAAGTCAGATTTCTTGGATGCCAAGTCCAAGAAGAAACAGCTAAATTTAGCACCTAGTTGTCAAGAATTGGAAAATGGCTTGGGGAGGGAGGAAGAATTCAGGTCTGTAATTATATTGGAGTAGGAAGCTCTCTAGTGAGAAAACTCCTTTTGCTAATGTAGATCAGCAACTTCTGGTTATAAAGTTGCCAAGGGGCAAAGAGAAATTAAGTGACTTGCCCAGGGTCCCACAGCCACGTCATCCCAGTTCCAGGGTTAGCTCTCTATCCACTTACCCAAGGGTGGGCAAATGACAGCACAGTGCAGCCTGATGCCTCTTTTTGTAGAAGCTAAGAAAGTTTTTTTTTAATATTTTAAAATACAATAAACACATTGTGGGCCAAAGCCCAAGGGCCATATTTGCTGCTCCCTGCCCTAGTCTATGAGAAACAGTGAGGAAGTTGCAAATAACCTGATTCCTGGGATATAGTGGAAGGGCAGCTTCCCCAGTAATAGGCTCAGGGTGTCTTGGTGTCTCTGTCTCCTGTCACAAGATGGTGTTTCTAATTTTTTTTTTTTTGGTGAGGCAATCAGGGTTAAGTGACTTGCCCAAGGTCACACAGCTAGTACGTGTCAAGTGTTTGGTCTGAGGCTGGATTTGAACTCAGGTCCTCCTGACTTCAGGGCCAGTGCTCTGTCCGCTGTGCCACCTAGCTGCCCCGAGATGGTGTTTCTAACTCCACATCCTGACTTTTTTGTTACTTGCTACTTCGAGTCTACAATAATTACCCCTGATGTAGAAATTTCAGTTAGGGCTCTGATGCCACTTACTAGCTGAAGTGAGCAGTCACTTAAGTTCTTTGGGTCTCAGTTAACGCATCTATTAGAGGGCCCTACTAAATGATCTCTTAGGTCCTAAGTTACCTAAAATTATGATCCTCTTACACAATCTGCTCCTGTCCCCTTCTCTTGGACCTTCCCTTCCTCTAAGACCTTTTTCCCCCACCTGACTCTGTGGTTAATCTAAAGGCAGAACTCTTTCTTCTATAAGTCAGCAGGATCTTGTTTTTTCCTTTCTCTGGTGCATGGGAGGCAGGGATTTGCTGGTAAATGTTTAACAACCAGCAGGACACATTTTTAAGTTTAATCTGCACCACTAACATTTTCTCCAAACAATCAACACAACAATAAATCTGTAGCATTTGCCAATTTCTGAGCTTTAAATGCTCACAGTGAAACTTTAGTAATGGGCTATCCCACGTCTTTATGAGCTGGTTCAGCACACCCCTGATTGAAGGTCTACAATCATAGACAGGTTCAGAATAGTGAGGATCCCAGGGCAGCGACGTGGCACAGTGGATAGAACCCTGGGCCCAGAGTCAGGAAGATCTGAGTTCAAATACAGCTTCTGATACTTACTAGTTGTATGACCCTGGGCAAATTACTTCACCCTGTATGCCTCAGTTTCCTCATCTGTAAAATGAACTGGAGAAAAAAACGGCAAACCACTCCAGTATCTTTCCCAAGAAAACCCCAAATAGGGTCATGAAAAATTGGACATGACTGACCAACTGTGGGGATTTCTTTTCAGGTGTGCATTGGAATGGATGACCACTTAGGCTCCTTCCAGCTCTAAAATCCTGGGATATTGTTTTCTCTTTCATTTCTCCTACCTTTGCTTTTTTCCTCTCTTTTACTAATGCAAAGAACGTTAAAGCCAGATGGGAGGGAGGAGGACCTTAGAGATCATTTAGTAACTATATTCTAGCCCAGTCTCTCATTTTACAGATAAACCTCATAAACCAAAGCTCAGTAAGGTAAAGGGATTTGCTTGAGGTTACATAAAGTGGTCATCTGAAGTTGTCAATTTCTTCTCAGTCAAGTTAACAAGCATTTAAGTGCTTACTACATTGAGGAATCTTCCCACTTCTCTCTCTGCCTTTCCAGATGTCCTGGGTTGAGCCGTTGAATGTTTCTTGGGGGACATCATGAAGAGATAAACTAAAGTGTTTAGAATTTGGAGGGTAGACACATGCATAGAAGCTTTTTGTCTTGGGGGGCTAGATTAATCGAAGACTGATTCCTTACCAGGTAGAGGCTGGTCACTGTCCATGGTGGGCACTATCTTGTAACATGGCTCATGGCATGGGTAAGGGATCTTATCTTGGTAGATATCTTCTCCAGACCTTGTAACATACTCCAAACCGCTATTGGACAGGTTTTGGGGAGGGCTGCAGGTCATGGCTATAGAGGAAAAAAAAGATCCATAACCTCTTCCTTTAGCCTCCTCTCACAAAGAATTTCCTTCAAGTCACCCTGAGCATCTTCTACTACCCTTTCTCCAGTATCGGGTAATTATTTGGGGCAGGTCTCTCTGCCTTTTGAATTCATAACAGATCTCTAACTGGTGAGTTCTTTCCTGAGAGCTACTTACAACTCAACGCTGCTTAGACCAGGTATACTAACCCTTCCAGTAGAGCCCAGAGTGAAAAGAACTCTGCCCCAGCCCACCAACAATTGGAGAGAGGGGTTGAATTTCCTCTTCAAGATGACTACAATCCCCGTGCTTCACCTCTAGGTCTCCTAACTAAAAATGGCACAATGGATCCACTTGCCACTCCCAGCATCCCACTGCCATGATGCCTCTCCCCCAGGCTTATCTTCCTCCTAGACTCTTCAGGGATGAAGGCTGATCTCTTATGAGGACAGACCATCCCCTCTCCCTATGAGATAGCATCTGCCTTCAGTCTGTATTCTTTGAGTTGTTGCCCTCCTTGGCTGATTCTGCTCCAGGTTCAGGTATAGCTAGTTACACACAGAATGTGTTTTGTGGCAAAGGTCACCCTTTCTTCATAACCCTCATGGGATGGATACTTACCCACAACTTGATAGGAGATCAGGAAGCCCTCAAAGAATATGGCAGTCCAGTTTTCCAGGCTGGAGAATATTGTGCAGAAAGGCAACTTCATTCTCTTCTGCTAGGACACAAAATCCCTCTTTGCTGGAATAATTCCCTCATACAAATCCTAGTTCTCCACTAAACTGGATCACGTGGGTCCAACTAACTGAGAACTGAAAGAGGAGAAGAAGAAGAAAAGGGGGGGTGACTTAGGCCTAGGTGGCAAATCTCAATTTCATATCGGTCGGAAGACAGTTTCTAGACTCTATGCTGTACTTCACCACATAGGTCTCTCTCTCCAGGTGGTCAGCATTACACCAGGTTCAGATACCTCATCAAACTGGGAATTGGAGTGGTATGAGAGCTCAGTATTAGAAGTCAATAATTGTGGGGCACCTAGAAGTCAGGAGGACCTGAGTTCAAATTCAAATCCACACACTTACTAGCTGTGTGACCCTGGGCAAGTCACCTAACCCCAATTGCCTTAAAAAAAGTCAATAATTGTCTACTTTCCATATACTCTTTTATCTGCCTGGTCCACTTTTTTTTTTTTAAGTGAGGCAATCAGGGTTAAGTGACTTGCCCAGGGTCACACAGCTATTAAGTGTCAAGTGTTTGGACTGAAGTGCTCTATCCACTGCACCACCTAGATGACCTGCTGGTCCACTCCTGATTCCAAAGTCAGTCAAACATCATTATGTGCTCAGAATGTCCCCTTAGCCAACTGTGTTGCTGTCTTCTCTCCTTTCAATCTGCTCCTGAAATCCCACCAACGTCAAAATAAGTGTCCGAGTACACCTCAAGTTAGAAGGCTCCACTGGTAAGTTTCCCTCCTCACTACTCTGGTTAATTTCCCTAATTTCACCTTTGTGAGGTTCCCTGTAATAGCCATAGAAATTTCCACCTTGGTGTACAGAGCACACAGCATATTCTGATCAGCGCTTCGAGTTTCCAATTCCAATCAGCATATAGTTGGTTCCCCCAATACTTTATTCTAAAAGTATGGAACAAATGCTTTTGTAACTCCTCTCCA
>NW_020954684.1:706277-709064 GCF_900497805.2 Vombatus ursinus
CACACACACACACACACACACACACACACACACACACACACACATTCTCATTTCAACAAGGTATTCCAGCTTGTAAAGAAAAGAAGAAAACCTCCACATACAGGCTTATGATGCCCTAACATTGTTCTTTCCCTTATGAAATATTAACATGGCTTAAAATGCTATGTTTATATTCTACTGTATTTTCCTATTGGTTCAGAATCTCCCAATCAATACTTAAAAAAAAAAATGAGAGCAGACAAACTTTGTTATACCACCTCATCTCGGAAACTTCCCCATTAGCTAAAGTCTGACTAGCCATAGGTGTCCTGCAGCATCTTCTTTGGAGTCAGAGGACATAGGTTTAAATTCAGTCTCGTCACCTGCCCTTGCACAAATCACTTAACCTCCACGGGACTCATTGTCCTAGTCTGTAAAATGAAGGGGTTGGATTTGATGATTTCTATGGTCCCTTCTACATCTAGATATACAATCATGAGATAATCTTAAATCTACTCTGTGCATATAATATCAGTCAAGTAAATATAGTCACTGAGGAAGAAACTTGGTACAGTGGGGAAAAAAAAAACTGAATGAAATCAATGGATCTGTGACCTAGGATAAGTAAGTCACTTTCCCTTTCAAGGTCTCAGTTTTCACATCTGTAAAATAAAGGCTTGGATGGGCTTTATCTCTGAGGTCCCTCCTTGCCCTGATGCCCTATGGGATTACGTCAACTCTCTATCATCTGCTGTAATGGAAAGGAGCATTGGCTCGAAAAACAGAAGGATGTTTTTAAAAAAACAACACTTAATTCAATGATCATTTAGTTATATTTGAAATACACCATTATAATTACTTTAGCAGTGGACTTGCCTTCTTAAGTATGTACACTTAGTTTCATAGTCTGTGATTTTGTTTCCTTCAGTTAGAAAATCCTAGGTTTGGGGAAGAGTCAGCCTGGAGTAAAAAATTTGCAGTGAAGAATTCACTTAGAGATTAATTCTTATGCATCCGATCAAGAGTTGACTCAACTTGCTTCAGGGATTCATAATTTCATCTGTGGGCATACTCCTCCCAACAGATTCCAGTGTCCTTAGTACCTCAATGGATCTGTCATCTCACAGGTGTGAGTTTTCCCACTCACACCTTGGGTGGCATAGCGGATAGAGAACTGGACCTGGCGTAAGGAAGACCTGAGTTCAAATCCAGCCTCAGACACTTAATAGCTGCCTTAGGTGAGTTACTTAACTTTTGTTTCCCTCAGTTTCCTCATCTGTAAAATGGGTGTTATAATAGCTCCTAACTCCCTGGATTGTTATGAGGACCAAACAAGTGCCTGGAACATAGTAAATTTTAGTTATTATTATACCCTTGTTCTTGTTTTTCTTTAGAAGA
Source organism: Vombatus ursinus (assembly GCF_900497805.2). Taxonomy (NCBI): domain Eukaryota; kingdom Metazoa; phylum Chordata; class Mammalia; order Diprotodontia; family Vombatidae; genus Vombatus; species Vombatus ursinus. The sequence continues at coordinate 707,655 of NW_020954684.1, forward strand.
TTTCCCAAAGTCCTAGGAGCCTCTTTCCTGCGTCACAGATATCAAAAGCTCAAAGGGATCCCTGAGGTCAAATTGTACCTGAACAAAAATCCCCTCTACAATATACCCAACAACTCTTTAATGCATTCAGTCTTTACTTGATGATCTCCAGGCAAGGGAGAGCCCCAAATCTCCCAAGGTGGCCCATTTTACTTTAAGGTAACTCTAAGTAGTTCTACCTTCTATAAATCCTACATTCTATTATTTGAACATTGCCCTCATTGGCCTACTTCTTTTTGCCTTCTATGGCCAATCAGACTAAGCTTAAATACCCGATGATAGCTATTATATTATACTCTCTTATTTTCTTTTATCCAGGTAAAATATCCCACTCATTGCTATTATGATATGAATTCAAGGCTCTTTATTACACTGGTTGTTTTCTTTTACACATCTTTTCATTTTCATTATTCTGTTCAATATTCTCTTTACAATTACACTCTTAAATATACTCAAGATAATATAGCTTAACTGAGTCTCTTGCCAAGCTTCTTTCAAACTTCTTTATTCCTCTACAGCCTCTTGCTATTGTGTAAGGTGATGCTACTCATAATTTCCCACTCTTCTTCTCTGGAAGATTTTACTGACAAGTTTATGATCTAATAATAATACCAGATCTTAATAACAATCTTGCATTTAAAGGCTTGCAAAACTCTTACATACATACAATATCTTATTTGATCCTTACAACAACCTCGTAAAGCAATTGCTATGTTATTATCAACATTTTTCAGAAAAGGGAACTGAGGCTCTGAAAGGTTCAGTGATTTGCCTTGGTCACACAGCTAGCAAGACAGACATCTGAACCCAGGTCTTCCTGACCCCAGGTTCAACGCTCTACTCTTGGTATTGCTCTTGGCTGCCATGTTTCTCCACTTGATAAGAGCAAGTGTTTGTTTACTAAGGTTGTTTCTAATCTCTTGGTCTGTGTTGTGGCGATTGCTATACATTAGTTAAACTTCCTTAGGAAGTGGTGAAATTCTACAGTGATGTCTGTTTTTTAAACCCATTTCCCATTTTTTGGGCACCAATGGGTTGTTTAAATATGTCAGGTTGAGTTCTCTAAATTGAATGTTACATCTTCTTATGTTTGTTCTCTTTCTAATCTAGTATTGCTTCTGATTTTAAACAAGTCTATGGTACACAGCTGGTTCAGAAACAACTCAAAATCTGTAACCTGTCATTTTATGACTCTTATAATATAATCAACTTCATTTTTCACAATGTTGTTCAAGTGCTTATGATGTCTGTCTATCTAGTGCTTCTCAACCTTTTTCTCAAAGAAAATGATAGTTATAACCCTTTAGGATAGTCTACAAATCTTTGTTTTCTTATTTCCTACTTCTGAACCACATTTTCAAAATATTTTTG
>NW_020954684.1:709089-711832 GCF_900497805.2 Vombatus ursinus
CCATTCTCCCCTATATCCAGTGTAGGAGATAGATCAAGACACATATGACAAAGTGATCAGGCCCTACTTGGTAGGGTACCTTTCACAACTTCTCAACCCAACTGACTTTCTCCACTCTAATAAAACTAGCGTCTGGGTCTGGTTCCATGCATCAACTTCCTGTAAATAACAGACCTATTTAACATAGCTCCATTCCCCTCTCCAGAGCTATAGGCACTGTAGTACACAGTACTCCTACCAGGCAATATATTAAGGCTTAAAACATTGCAAGGATAACTACAATATTTCATACAATTACAATCACCAAGTCACACCAGAAGTGTAATTCTTTGCACCTTTTGAAGAGATCTGTCTCAATCTCCAAGGTTAAGTATACATTGGCTCTCTACCCAGATGTCACTTTGTTCTAGCTTCCCATTTAGGAAGAAGGCTTTGAAGCCTTGCCATCCTATCTATTCCATCAGGCATTTATTAAGTGCCTCCTACATTCCAGGCATTGTTCTTGGTACTGGGTATATAAAGACAAAACCAAAAATGTCCCTGCCCCGTGAAAGAAATTTACTTTCTTCTGGATTATCATTGAGTTTAAAGAGGAAGATAACTTTGGAATATAGCTCTTAGTTGGTAAATTTGACTGCAGTGAATAATTCACTCCTTGAGGGGAATTGGAGATACTCATAACCCACAACCTCTCCCCTATTTATTGTGGTCTGGGTATTGACATGAGGAAACAACTGACAAAAGCCTCCTCACTCTTTCTCAAGAGAGAGAGAAGGTCAGGCACTTCCTAATGCAACCGTCAAGGAGTTATCTTTGCAACAAGTGCATTCCTTTCAGCAGTCCTACTATGTTTCCATCTTGTGCCCCAATTCTGATCCCAGGATTCTATGCCTGGCTACCTGAGGCAGCTGGGTGACCTTAAGAGTAGCACACTGGACTTGGAGAAAGAAGATCTGAAGATCAAATCCTGCCTCAGAATTCACTTAACCTCATCTATGCCTCAGTTTCCGGATCTGTAAAATAAGAGAGTTGTACTTAGTGACTTCTAAGATCTCTTTCAGCTCTATTTCTATGAGAACCACTCCCAACCTTCAGAGAGGTGTGCCCATGAGGCTGTTCACAACATTTTTAGATACAGAAGAGGCAGTATGATTTAATGAAAAAGGTAATTATGGCATTTGGAGGCAGAAGACCTTCATACGAATCTTATTTCTGCTATTTATTTGTTCTCCCCCAAACCCTACCCTCTACTGAGCTTCTCCATTGTTGTTGAATATTTCCTCAACCGTAAAAACGTGACAGTAACAGCACCAACCTCACAAGGTTATTGTGAGGATCAAATGAGCTAATACTTACAAAGCACTTAGCATACTGCCTGGCACATAGTAGGCACAATATAAACACTTAATCTCTTTCTTTCCCTTATTGAAGGCATCATCATTCTGGTAGTCTTCCAGGTTTTTAATCAGGTTACCCTCCTCTACTTATTTTCTCTCACCTGATATAGACACTCTGGTGCCAAATCTTGCCCTTTCTACCTTCACAATTTATGCCCCATCTGATTCCTTGTCTTTATACATGGAATCACCATTGTTATTTCAAGGCCTCATCACTACTTGCCTGGACTATTAATTAATTAATTAATGGCCACCTTAATTGCTCTCCCTGCCTCAAGTCTCTCCCCATGTCAATCTAGCCTCCACACAGATGCCAGTATGATTTTACTTAAGCACAGATGTATCCATGTCTCTGTAAATCAGGGATTCTTGACCTGGCTTCCACGAACTTCTAAATAAAATGTTTTAATAACTATTTCAGTATAATTGGTTTCCTTCGTAATTCTATGGATATTTTATGCATTTAAAAACATTATTCTGTGGAAAAATTGGGACATTAATACACCGTTGGTTGAACTATGAACTGATCCACCCATTTTGGCGAGTAATCTGGAATTATGCCCAAAGAGTTATAAAACCCTTTGACCTAGCAATACCACTATTAGGTCTGTTTCCCAAGGTGATAAGGGATACGTTCTAAAATATTTATAGCAGCTGTCTTTGTGGTGGCAAAGAACTGGAAAGTGAGGGGATGTCCATCAATTGAGGAGTGGCTGAATAAGTTGTGGAGTATAATTGTGATGGAATACTACCATGACTTAAGAAATGAACAAGTTGGTTTTAGAAAAACGTGGAAAAACTTACATGAAATAACGCAGACTGAAATGATCAGAACCAAGAGAACATAGTATACAGTTAACAGCAGTATTGCTCGAAGAGTAACTATGAATGATTAAGTTATTCTAATAATGAGTATTCAAATCAACAACAAAGGACCTAAGAAGGAAGATGCTATCCATCTCCAGAGAAAGAACTTACATAGGGAAGTATGAATTGTATGGTTTCACATATATATCTGTGTTAAATGTTGGCCTTCTCTAGTGCATTGTTGGGAGGGAGGGAAGGAGACAGTTTGGAACTCAAAATGTAACAAAAAAAATATTTTTAAAAAGATTTAAAAGAGGAGAGGGAAGGGGAGGGGGAACATTACCCTGAAAAGAGAGTTATAAGTTTTATCAGACCACCATAAAGTTTGAGAGCCCTTGTTCTAAATTAATCAACTCCATATTGACTCTAGAATAAAATAATACATACCTCTGGCTGGTATTTAAAGTTCTCACAATCTTGTCCCAAACTATCCCCAGTCTTATTGTAAATCATTCCCCCTCTCACATTCTCTGGTCTAG
>NW_020954684.1:711865-720159 GCF_900497805.2 Vombatus ursinus
TACAGTCAAACTGGCTTTCTCTCTGTTCCTCTCATACACCACTCCATCTCCTATATCTGTAGCTTTTCATTAGCCCCATGCCTAGAATGCCCTCTCTACACCACCCCACCCCTCACCTCCNTACAGTCAAACTGGCTTTCTCTCTGTTCCTCTCATACACCACTCCATCTCCTATATCTGTACCTTTTCATTAGCCCCATGCCTAGAATGCCCTCTCTACACCACCCCACCCCTCACCTCTGAGGATTCCTCACTTCTTTAAAGAGGCAGCTCAAACACCACTTTCTACCTGAACACTTCCTAGATCCCTGCAATGTCCCCCCTCCCTAAGTATTTTGCATTTAGCTAATACATATTTGTTTTGTATTTATTCTGCATATGCCTACATATATAAAAGTTGTCTCCCCATGATAAAACTCCTTGAGAACTTTTTTGTTTTTGTATTCCCAGCACCTAAGCACCTAGCACAGCAGCTGACATACAGTAAGTACTTAAGAAATGCTTGCTGGGAAAAAATAATAAAATTTTAAAAAATGCTTGCTGATTGATCAACGATCTTGGGCAAATTATTTTCCCCAACTGGGTCTCAGTTTCTTCTTCTGTAAAACAATCTCTAAGGTTGGGCTAACTTGATTTATCATATCATTTCTAGTTCTAAATCCTATGAACCTATGTATCACTTCCTCTGCTCTCAAATTTGAAGGCAAATGCCAGCAAAGGAACTCAGGTTACCAGTGCCCCTTCTGGCGCAGTAAAAGTCTCACTAGTCAGACTATGGTTCTAAAAGAGAGTTCTACAGAACCTCCAAGTCCACCAGGCTTTTTCCTGGACATCAGCTAGGACGATGGGCCTCAGCTTCAGGTGAAACTTCTGGATGGTGCAGAGGGGAGGGAAACATGTTGTATAGAATTGTAAAAGGCTCCCCAAAGGAACAGATATCACCTACCAAAAGCTAAGAGCCAGGCTGGGAGGTGGAGTTCCTGGGGAAGGTCACTACTACCCCCTCCTGACTCCTCACGTCAGAGATTTCTGCTCCATAGATCACCAAGAGCTTCCAACAGCCCGCTAGGAAGATGAACTACCTCCCGGTCTTTGCCATTTCTTTTCCATGTGGCTGCCTCAAGCTCTCCTCCCCTATCAGTGCTCCCACAGAGAGCTTACTCACATCTCGTAAATCCAGGCTACAAGGCAGTCTTCCGGTGATTGCTCTGTAGGCTGGAGCAAGTGAATTTGCTCGCCTCTGGCAATGGAAGAGGAGGTGGGGCCAGGGTAGGACTGCAGGAGAATTACTGGAAATGAGTTCTGTGCTAGATCATGTTCTTATTCTAACTACCTGCAGAAGGCGACACCTGCTGTTGGAATACGGGAAATAGCAAGGTTTTTTGGACTCTAGGTTTCTATTCAGGTTGAGCATACGTCAGTAGAGAAGTCTAAGGATTAAGTCAATCTTCTCTTTTAAATTTTTATTTATTTTATTTTTAATTTATGAGATAAAGCAAGTATTGCCATGACATAATATAATAAAGATTATTGCCCATGAAACTGCAANGGATTAAGTCAATCTTCTCTTTTAAATTTTTATTTATTTTATTTTTAATTTATGAGATAAAACAAGCATTGCCATGACATAATATAATAAAGATTATTGCCCATGAAACTGCAGATATATTCTGTACAACTTGCTATTCCTTTTAAATATATTATAAAATTATCATGTAAATTTCTTTTTTTCCCCTTTAGTCAATCTTCTTGCTAGAAAACTTGAAGCTGAGCTAGGATGCTGGGGGAGAAGGTAGAGGAAAGTTTAAGTGACTCATGAACCTGGCTGTTTCCTTCCCTCTGTACCTCTGAGTCTCAGCTTTTTTTTTTTTTTGTCTCTTATGGCTTCCTTCTATGTCTCCTATTCTATGAATGGTACTATTATTCCTTTCCTTTAGGGATCTGTCTGAAAAATGAGAGCAGGTGGATTCTACCTCCATCTCAATAAATGTAATGAATACTTCTGACCTTCTTCCAGAGCCAGGTAAGATATATCTCCTCACTGCCCTCTAGGGGCACCTTGAGGGAATTTTTTTCCTAAGGGTGGGAGAGAGAAGAGGGAGAAATTTCTTCTCTCAGCTCCAGCCCCCACAGTGCCTGGACCATAGTAGGTGCTTGATAAATGCTTACTGACTGACTGACCTTGAGATCCAAAAATGTTTTGGTAGTAATCAGCTACAAAAGGAATTTGGATGTGTCTGTGACCCTCCCGACACTCAAATCTCAAATTCCAAAATACTTTACTGATTTTATACAAGCCCCACGGGGCATGACCAACTCCCTCAATCTACCTTGATAGACTTTCTCCCACATTTCTTTGAAATGTTGGAGATGTCCAGGCCTTGTTCATGCTTTGTGAATAATATAGATGTTTTCTCACCTAAGAAAGCTATCTGAGCATAACATCTTGTTACTTACTTTAAATGGGATGGGATAATTTGATTGATTCACTCAGTCAACCCTTACACCTGCATAGGGGTGGAGGGTTTTGGAAAAAGCCTGCCCAGCCTCTATGGAGAGGAAGGGAGGACTCTGGCAGATAAAATTCCTCTAACCACAAAATAAAAGACAAAAAGCAAAAAAGAAATCCCTGCCCTCAAGGACATGATGATGCATAAGGTTTAATGTAGAAGGTGGTGTTTGATCTTAGTTGGAAGTAAGGACGGAATGCATATGAAGGCATAGGGAGGGGAATGTTGTGAGGAACACCTTCATGTTATCCCATCTGATCCTCTCAACAACCCTGGGAGGTAGAGATAGGTGCTTTTATTATCCACATTTTACAGTTGAGGAAACTGAGGCAAACAGAAGTTAGGTGACTTGCCTAAGGTCACACAGCTAGTAAGTATCTGAGACCAAATTTGAACTCCAGTCTTTCTGACTCCAGGCCCAGTACTCTACCCATGTCACCACCTAGCAACAGAAGGGACAAGTTGGCTTGACTGTAGACGCTCCAGTGGAGAGTATGGGAAAGGGAGCGATGTATAATAAAGTAGGAGAGGCAGGTGGGGCCCAGGTTGTAAAGGGCTTTAAATGTCAAACAGAGAACTTTGTATTTTAACCTGGAGGCAACAGGGAACTACTGGGATTTATCAGTAGAGTATCTACACATTTTGGTAGCTATCTGGAGATCATATTCACATACCATAATTATTAATGGACACTCATCTTTGCTACCACAAAGAAGGCTGCTGTGAATAGATGATTGCAGATACTAATGAGAGGATACTTTGTAGAACTGCACAAAATAACAATAAAATTCCCTTGGAAAAATGAAAGGTTTAAAATCTCAAGGGAACCAATGAGAAAATACACGCATGAAGGGGAGAAAGTGTTGCCAAACCTGAAACGATATTATAAAGTGATAGCCAATAAAAACAAAACAAAACAAACCCCCATTTGTTACTGGTTAAAAAATAGAAGAATACATCAAAGGAAGAGACTAAATAAGAAATAGGACAATCAAAAATAGCAGTCCCAGTGTCTGTTAATTTCAAGAACATAAATTACTGCGGGAAGGACTCTCTTTTTGATGAGAACTGTTGGGGAAATTAGCATTTTGCCAAAAATTAGGCTTACACCAACATCTTATATATAGTTCAATAGGCTCAAAATATATACATGACCTAAATACAAAAAGCTGTACCATGAAAGAAAAATAGGAGAAAACTACATCAGAAACTTCTCACAAGTATGGGTAGGGGAAGATTTCCTAACTAAACGAGGGATAAAGATGATCAGAAAAGAGAAAATAGATAATCCATTAACAAGCATTTATGAAGTGTTTATTTTGTTTCAGGTAANGATAAAGATGATCAGAAAAGAGAAAATAGATAATCCATTAACAAGCATTTATGAAGTGTTTGTTTCAGGTAGCATAAGTACTGGGGATACAAAGAAAGGTGCAAATCTTCCCCTGAAGAGCTTATAGTCTAATGGGGGAGATGACCTATAAACAGCAAACAGCAAACAGCAATGTTGTCTCTCTGTTTGTCTGTCTGTCTGTCTGTCTGTCTGTCTGTCTCTCTCTCCACCCACACACAGACATACACAAATGGGAAGGAAACTCAGCTGAGGCTTATGGGCTCATAGCATTAGACAATCTCTCCACCAGAAGTACAAGAAACTGGAAGAGGCCTCTTGAAAAAGGTCTGATTTGAACTGTCTTGTTTGTTTGTTTGTTTTTGATAATTAACTTATTTATTTTTAGTTTTCAACATTCACTTCCATAAGATTTTGAGTTTTAGATTTTCTTTCCCTCCCTCTCTTCCCCCCTCCCCCAGATGGCATGCTGATTTGAACTGTCTTGAAGAAAGCCGGGAAAGTCAGAGGGAGAGTATTCCAGGCTTGGGGGACAGCCAGTAAAAAGGAAAATAAGGAGATGGAATTGTGCTTGAGGTACAATGTTGTTGGATTGTGGAATGTGTGATAAAATGTAAGAAGACTGGAAAGGAAGAAGGGGGTTGAGTTATTAAAGGCTTTAAAAGCCAGAGAGAGGGTTTTATATTTGATCCTGGAGGTAATATTCACTAGAATTGGTTGAGTTTTTAAAAGCTTTTGGATGCACGAAATCAATAAAGATATCATTAGATGAGAAATAGTAAAGTGGGAAAAAGAATACTTCCATCAACTATTACCAGGAAAAGTCTGACACTCAAAATATGTAGGAATTGACACAAATATGTAATATCAAGAGCCACTCTTCAACGGGTAAGTGCAAAGAATATAAAGAGTGAGTTTCTGAAAGAATCATAAACTGTAAACGGTCACATGGAAATATGCTCCAAATCACTACCAGTAAGAGAAATGAAAATGAAAAAAAAGCTCTGAAGTTTTATCTCATACCATTCAAATTGATGAAGATCGCAATAAATGGGAGCCGACAATGTTGGAGGGACTGTGGAAAGTCAGTCACATAAACACATCGTTAGTGGTCTTAACTGTTCCTCATATATAAATTTGGAATTATGCAGGGAAAAATGACTAAACTGCTTGTGCCTTTTGACCCAGCAATCTTCCTACTGGGCATTATACCTCAAGGAAGTCAGAGACTGAAACAAAGGTCTAAAATATTTTTACTTTAAGTTTTGCTTCAGTATTTGCATTCAGTCTGTCTGCCAGATGAGTTCTTTGGTAGTATAGTGAGAAAGGAAGGAAGACTGGAAGTCTGAGTGAGTGGGGGTACATAAGCAAGGAGAATGAAGAATTGTTTGGATGAATTCATTCTACTAGATTTTAAACACAAAATTCAGATCACTAGAGAAAGGCTAGCAATTGTAGGGTTTATTCACACAATATCTGTTGGTAGTGACCTGGTAGCTAAAGCCTGGAGCTGCACAGGTGCCTGGAGCTTTTAAAGCGGAGAAAGGGCTACTAGTATTGCCTGTAGTCTTGTAGTGGCACCTACAACACATTTTATCTCCATTGAGCTAGAATGGGCCTGAGAGCATTTTTGATGCAAGGGAAACTCTGTTCATTGGACTTTAAAAGTAGACTTGCCTGAGAGTAGATTTGGTACAGGAATAAAGCTGATGAGAAAATGAGAAAGTAGGGTGAGATCTTGCTTGGGGTCATCTTGGCCTTTCTACTTTTTTTTTTTCCCAGAGGAGAGGGTTCCAACACAAGACACAGGACAGGACAGGTGGTATAGGTGGGCACCACTGGCTACTTATTGCCGAGTCAACACTGACCAATGAAGGCAGGTCTGGGATGGAGACTTGAGAAAAGCAATGGCCAAGGTAGAGACCCTGGGATGGAGATGGGATCAATGTGTAGCAACTGAGAAATAGACCAAACAAAGACAAGGACAGAGCTGGGATGGTCTGGACTAACAACTACTAATGTGCAATAGCTGGTGGGATTGGACCAGGAGACCAATTCTAACTCCTGGGCTTTATTTGCCCCATGATGGGGTTTCCATTTTCTCCATTTGTTTGCAGACCCTATCCTAGAAAGTTCCAAATGTGTATTTTCTTCACTTATTTTCTTTTCCCCCAAACCTACCATTTCAGAGGTTTGGGGGATATGATTGGGATTGATAATTCCCTTACAGTTTTTACTTTACTATGTTTTTATAAGCCCTATGGACCCTGAAAGGTCAATTGTCTAAATCTTATGAATGAGGTTGGCTAACTTCCTAAAAACTTCCTAGACAAGTGGGGATGGGAAATGGAGTGAATTTGAGATTTCACATAATTTCATTTCCCTACCCCTGAGCTAGAACAATATTAAGTTGGAGCAAGAACATGATATGAGGCTGGGAAATATCTAAGAGTCTGTAGGCAGAGTGAAAGCTGACGAGCAGTTGGGAAAGTCCACTATGGAAGCCTGGGCAGGTGTACTGGCTCTCCTCTGACAAAACCATTCGTCTGGTGGTTTGAATACAGTGCCACCTGCCGTCCAAACTATATACCACACTCTCTCGCTGGTTAATTTAATTAATAGGGTCACAGCCTGCTTTTCTATAGGCTTGCAGAAAGTGGAATGTGAACCTAGGGTGGGCACCTTACTCCTTCCTGGGGATACCCATCAGATTCCCAGGCAACATACATCAGAGTCACAGATCTAAGACTGGGTTCAACCCTGTCGCCTTTGGGCAAAATTGCCTTTGCAGCAGAGAAGACCTGAACCCAGTAAATAGGAGGGTGTGGGGAAAGGTATTAGCTGCATCATACAAGTACCAAGGAATGCCTTCTTTATGACAGGCATTTCTGGGTGCTCTTCCAGTACCTGGCCCATTAGAATGGCTGTTGGTGGGGAGTGGCATTTCTGTTCTGTCTCCTCCCGACAAGGTGTCTTGTCTGCTGTGGCCATTTGGTACCTGCCTCAGAAGTCCACTTCCTATGATATCATGCTAATTTAGCTCATCTTCTATAGATGAAGAAAATACATGGTTTAATAGATACTTATGAATGAGCCTGCAACACATAACACTGTATTACAGAGCCCGGTTTCATGTCCAGATTTTTCTTGCTTTCTTGGATAGTGGCATCCTCCCAGAAAACCTGAGATAACGTGTCCCCTATTATAATGATGAGGTTCTTGATGGCATCCCTGCGTGTCTCCTCTGGGAGCTTGACTTCTCAATCATTCCTTTTCTTTGTCTTGTTTTCAACCTCTCCTTATCTACCGGCTCCTTTCTCACCACCTATAAACATGTGGTAGCAGGCCAAGACTTCTGCAAGGCTTTTTATAATGTTTGGTTTCTGTAGTTCTATGTCACTTTCTTTTGTATAATTGTATAATTTATATAATGGTATGATTTTGCTTCTAAGAATTTTGTAACTACAAGCAATATCCTTCCTCATTTTGAGGAATGCAAATTAATTAATTAATAGTGTGTTCTATAATAGATAAGCATACATACATTTTCATAAGTGGGCAGCTAGGTGATGCAGTAAATATAGTGTTAGGCCTGAATTCAGGAAGATTCATCTTCCTGAGTTCAAATTTGGCCTCAGACACTTACTGTGTGACCCTGGGCAATTCACTTAATTCCATTTGCCTCAGTTTTCTTATATGTAAAATGAGCTGGAGAAGGAAAAGGCAAACCACTCCAGTATCTTTGGCAAAAAAAATAAAACCTAAATGGGGTCGTGAAGAGTTGGACATGATTCAACAACAACAACAAAATTTTTTACTAAGTATAATATGGAACTGACCAATGACCCCAATTCCTATGCATATACATGGAGTGCCCAGTTGATACAATCCCCATATGGATTTTGGTGAATATGTAAATTTGATTCTACAAATCAAATCAGATCAAGTGGGATAATATTTGTAAAAAAAATAAAAATGCTTAGCACAATGCCTGACACATAGTAGGCACTATATAAATGTTTGTTCTGTTCCTCTCTGCAAATGGTTCCAGTCTGCTAACCATGTGGCAAAGAAGACCCTCTTTGACTGACTGGATACCTAGCAAGAACTGGAGTGTATTCGAAAAGCTCAAGTCAAGCAGAACCTGCCCTTTTTGCTTGGTTTGACTCTTTCTTGACTAGCAGCCTTCTGGTGAGAGAAGAGGGACTGTACTGTAAAGAGATAAACCTATTCCCTGACATGTAGCAATTCTTCTGACCTGAGGCTGGCTACAGATTCCCAGAGTGTCCTAGGGGTATCCCTGAGAGGTTAGGGTGTCTTTTACTTTTCTTTTTTTGCAAGGTAATTGGGGTTAAGTGACTTGCCCAGGGTCACACAGCTACTAAGTGCCAAGTGTCTGAAGCTGGATTTGAACTCAGGTCCTCCTGACTCCA
>NW_020954685.1:0-7712 GCF_900497805.2 Vombatus ursinus
CAGAACAGAGGGGTAGAGCACTCTTCTCTCTTAAACCCGGGACAGACGATCCAGCCTCTGTTCCGGATCCTGTCGTGAGAGACAGTCCCAGCTACAAAGTTACGGCCAGCAGCCCCTCCAGGGCTCAGCCTCTCTTCTGTTACCTTGTCCTGCTTTAACTTGGAGCACTTGAATTTGTCTCTCTAGGTGCTTCGTGGAAGGGCCACCCTGGCTACAGTGTCGCTGCTTGGGAGGAGTGAACTGTTAACACCTGTTTTGGGAGCTTCTGTGGCTGAGGGCTTCGAAGGCCTTGGAAAACTGAATGAAGGTAGTGCGGTTTGTCCGTGCTCCTTAATGGAGTATGGTGTCAGATGTTTACAGAGTTACGAGTGTGCACGTGTTTTTCCTCTTTATCTTTGTAGAATGGGAAATGACCTTTTCATATCACGAATTTATTCCAGTAGTTGGGGAAAGATAAAATAAGGCATCCTCAAAATAAACTGCCTTTAAAGATTTTACAATTCATTTACAAGTTTTGAGATCTATGATGGCCACTTATGTGCTACTTTTGAAATAAGGAACTGTTGTGAGAAATAAAGGAGTTAAGTTTCCACATAAGTCGATAGATAGAAATCAGCAAGAAATCCCTTATAAGAAATAACAAACAGCGACCCCAGATGAATCGGTTAGAAAGGCCGGGGTTAAATCCAGGTCAGCAGCCTTTTGCTACTGTGCAAGCATAGTTAGGTTCCACGCACACAATGTAGATTAAGGGGTGGGGATCACGTGTTAAGATTGTAACCCGGAAGAATTAGAGCCAATCCTGATGCGGAAGGGAGGAGTTGGGCAATTACTAAGTAGAAAGCTTGTTCTTGCTTCTGTGCCAGCACGCACTCTCCCCTTCGAACGAGGTGTGCCTATTTCTCTAGAGAATCCAAAGGATGCACTTCAACCTCTTTAATAAAAAAGTCTTTGAGACGCCAGTCTTCGGAACGTCATCTTTATAACACTGTGGTTAAAAAAAAAGTTTGGGCTTTTTAATTGCTGATGGGGGGGGGTTGTGAACCCTAATCCTGTTTGGTAATGTTTTTTTTCCTAGCTTTTCTTTCTTTTTTTATTAATTTATTTTTGGTTATCAACAATCACTTCCATAAGCTTTTGAGGTAATGTTTTAAGACTTAGTGCTATAAGGGACTAACGAAAGGATGTACTGATTTACTAAATCCGCAGATTTAAAATGTAGATTCTTTCCTGTTACCATCAAACTGGATTTGTTGTAGCCTGAAAATAAAGTATCTTGCTGGGTGGAATCCTAATTTAAGAGGTAAAAGCATATTTATTGACAAGTATGAGAGCATCATTTTGATGTAGGTTTTCTTCTCCCAGAATACTTGTATTGTTTTAGAATCCATAGACCCAATAACATCTTGGGCCATTTGGAATACAGAATTCATTCCCTCATGTTTAAAAGTCACTCTCAGGACCCCATGAAATGTTACAATACTAGATTTTAGGCAGTTATCCAAGTATTTACATAGGCAATCATAATAATTAACAATCAAAATGGGGCCATATTTGTGACTTTTGTCCTGGCATCCTTTCTAGCACATTTCATTTCAAGTGCAATTCAGTTTGGTGATCCAAGTTCAACTTTAAACTTTGGAGGTAGGAAATATAAACTGCTGAAGCTACGATTATCTGCTGCTAATTGTCTTCTCCAAAGATTGAGAAGTAATCTCCTGATTTCTCCAAGACTTATAACAATGAGGCTTGGAGGTTAGTGTGTTCACTGGAGGTATTGATGGCCTTCCTGCTTTCCATCAAGTCCCAGCTAAAATCCCACCTTACAAGAAGCATTTCCTGATCCTCTTTATCATTAGCTCTTCTCTTTGTTGATTATCTCCTGTATAGACTTTGTTTATAGTTTGAATGTTGTCATTAGACTGAGCTCCTCAAGAACAAGAATTGTTTTGTTAGGTTTTGTTTGTTTTTAGCTTTTCTGTGTATCCCTATGCTTATAGCACAGTGCCGATCAAACTGTAGGTGCTTAATAAATGCTTGCTTGTTATGGACTCATTGGCGTTAGCCTGAAAAGTTAAAAAGTTAGATTTGATGAGTTCAAATTCTAACCCCCAGTCTTTCCCTCCTCCCTCTCTTCCATTTCTGAATGCATGATATTGGTTTAAGACAGGGATGGGGAACCTTTGGCCTCGAGGCCACTTGAGGACCTAGAGAGCCACGTGTGGCCTTGAGGCCAAAGGTTCCCCACCCCTCATCTAACACTATGGCCTGGCCTATTTTAAGAAGGGTTTTTACATTTAAAAATGTAAAATATCATTCCGACTTGACCCTCAGGCTTTAGTTTGCCAATTGTCTCTCCAAAATTTAAGAAATTTAATAGCTCCTGAATTGGAAGATGCTACATAATTTCCCAGATACAATATAGCTTGCCTTCCTCCTATTAAATTCTAGGCTAAACCTCATTACCCATCTCCAGGGTCTGTCCAGGACACATGATCTAATGGGCTGCCCCATCTAAATATCTAATAATCAGTCATCTTTGTCCACTTGGTTTTTCCACTGAAAGTTGCTAGGCCATTCTGTTTTGAAATTGAAATATTACAGATCTCATTGAAGAGGCCTTGAAGTATTCTGATGCCATGGAACACAATGGTATCTATGAAGCAGAGCATCTCAAGATTCTTACCACATATTTGGAGTCCTTCCTTCATCTATTTGGGCTTTTCAGAATATCTACCATGGTACTGAATACCTTTGGTGAACAGATCTCCCTGTTTCATCCCTTGCTTGATATTGATAACCAGAAGATCATTAAACAGCTCTCTGATTATGTCTATTAAGGAATCTTGTATTAATAATAGCATTCACTGCAGTTTAATCTGACAAAATAATGGAAGAAAAAGATCAGAAAAGAAAACAGAAGCAAAAGACATTCTTTTTTTAAAGTTATTTTACTTTATTTTTTAAATTGTTTATAGTTTGCAATATTTTAAACTATATTCTTTCCTCTCACCAAAAAATGAATGTAAATCAGTGATTTTGTATCTTTGCATGCTTTATGTAGGGGAAGTTTTACCATTGTGGTTACTTGCTATATTTCCATCATAAATTTTATAAACATCCATTCATTTGTGTTAATGATGCTTTTTTTTTTAGGGGGCAGCTAGGTGGTACTGTGGATAGAGCACCAGCCCTGGAGTCAGGAGGACATGAGTTCAAATGTGACCTCAGACACTTGACACTTACTAGCTGTGGGACCTTGGACAAGTCATTTAACCCCTTTGCCAAGCAAAAAAAAAAAAAGGAAAAAAATGCTTTTTAAAAAGTAAAGTTATAATTATTCATGTATGCTTATATGGAATTTTGAGGGATTATTTTTTTATATGCTTTAAAAACTTAAGGCATTCTTCATTTCCCATTCTATAATTGTGCCCTTTTATTCCATTGGCCTTCCCTTTACCAGGCAACACATATACTGTGATGTGCTTTGTTAGAGTGGAATTGGACAGAACATACCTTTTCAGCTGTTACAATTCTTTATTAAACCATGAAAAAGGCAATATAGATGTATATACAAACACATGTGTATATATAAATATACACACATATGTACACATATACCATGGAAAAGATACATAAATATATATGCTATTTATATAATACTATAGAAAAAGATATATAAACCATGGAAAAGACATTAGCTATAATGAAAACTCTTCACTAGAGTAATTAGACTTGTATTGGAATCCATTATAACAACGAGCAACTTTGGTTCTGAATGCTACTACAATAGTTGAAATATCAATCATTGTATGTTCCATAAGGTTTTTGTAATGTGAAAAATTTCAGTGCTCAAAATTATATTCCCCCTTTAAGTATTTTAATCATAATGACAACAATAGGAATCTGTGGTACAGACTGGAAAGAACATAGATTGGATTCCAACCCTAGGTCTACCTGTTACTTCACTTTCCTCATCTCTTAACTGAGTGTAACATTTTCACTATCTATTTTGAGAGGATCATATTGAGTACTATACAAATATATGCTCTAATAAAACAGGACCAGAGTTCAAAATTCCCTTAAAATGGGATCAGTCTGCTTTTTGTCTCAGCCAATCATTCTATGGTCTTTGTCCCATAAACTTCCTTTGTCCAGTGGCTAATACCCTATAATCTCAACAGGTTGTTTGAAAAACTTCATTCAATTTAATCATCAACTAACAAATGACCCATACTCTTCAGGAGAGGTGTTAAACATGCTCAGACAGCCTGGACCAGATTGAAATGTAATCGAGAAATATTTAACAAAAAATAAAACATAGCTAATATGGACTTTTCTAAATATGTGGTCCACAGGGATCCTTATATACGGTTTAGTGGTCTGTTTCTATTTGACACCACTGCTGTACATCATTATCAGGTGGTTTTAGAAAATATCCCTATTTGATTGAACACTGTTAAGATCCACCTCCTTTACACTAAAGTTTAAAATAATCTTAAACCGCAGTTAGCTGAAATTTTAGGTGGCCTATCAAGCTAAATTGATGGCTCTTTCATGTCTTTGCAGCTTTCCCAATCTCAAGTGAAATCAAGTTCTCCCTTTTTGAAATTTTTGTAGCACTTTGGCCTGCAATGTATCACATTTATTCATAAACACATATTTTATTTATCTCCTATTAGATTCTAAGTTCCTTCATGTCAGAGAGCAGATTGTTTTTTATTCTTTGAATTCACAGCACCAGCACAGTATCTTAAACATAGCAAATACTTCTTTATTGTTGAGTTGTAGAAATTGATATGGTTGGATTCTTGAAATTTTTTTTATTTACCTAAAATGATTGAAATAATAACAAAAACCCAATATTTGTCAGTCATGTAAAAAGAATCAGCATGGGTTATCTAAATGTAGCTTTTAAATGACTTAAACTTTTATCAGAGGGATTTAAGTAGATTAGCTTCTCCTTTAATATAAATGTAATGAGGCCACTTTCTCTGTTCTATCTCAGAAAAAGAACACAAACTGCTTGAAATTCTGTTTTCTGGCTCAGTCACCAACTTGGCTACTCTACCTCGAGCCAGGGAGATTCATTTTTTCTCCTTCCTTCTGTAATACACAGACCAAGCTTTTAGCCTTTTTCCCTGTGGTGGCAGCATTAATGAGCTACCAACCTGGCATATAAAGGCATTTCTATTAATAGATATTTAATGACAAAAACTTAAAGTTAGAAGTGAAGAATTTTTAACTTTAGCCAGTAGGTCCCTTGCTCTGCATTAAATTTCTAATTTCTAAATTTAAGCAAATGAGAAACAGATAAATCGTTCAAGTGATAATACAAGCTGGAAAAGGAAGTGACAGTGTTCACCCTTAAAATTATGAGATTTTCAATGTTAAATAATTTTGTCACCTTCAAATAGATTTTTTATTATCAGAAATTTTTTCATGTGCTGGGACAAGAAGCAATAAAATTCCTTATTGTAAGAATAAGGACATCATAAATTGTAAATGATAATTCTCTGCTGGTGCCCCAAACAATTTTTATGTACTTACAACAGTGCTTTCATAAAGCTGACTTACCATTACATGTGCTTACTAGAGTTGACATTATACTAATAAGACATATTCATCAATGCAGACAATTAAACATTATTGACTATTTTATAATACAAATATCAAATCCTCTAGGAACAAAGCACCAACCTGATGGTCCTAGTGTGTCTGTTAACAGTACTCCCTCTGCAGGGTTCCCTCTGCAAAGCCTGTGCCATGTACCTCCCTCCAAGGTGACATTCTGTCATGTATCCCATCAAATAGTACTGCTTTCTAGTGAACAAAGGATGTTCACATTTCTAAGTGCAAGGAACGCAGGATTCTGTCATAGTCATAATCCAGGAGCAGACTGATGGCCAGTACCTGTGGTAGGTTTTTATGGCCCTGGCTAAGGATGTATAGAAATTACATCTAAGACTGGTGACCCAAAAACATGTCATTAGCAGTTATTTACCAAATTTGGGAGACACACGTTATTAGTAGTTGTTTACTAAATTTGGGGTGACACACATATCATTACCAAACTATACCACTCAAGTGTTTGTTTGCCTTATTACAGAAAACTACTTAGTCACAAGATGGAGGCTTAACACAAAATGGAGTTGTTCATCCTAAATTAACATTTCACTATAATATGCCTAATACTAATATTAACCAAAAACGGGGTTAACCTGGAAGGTGATTTTTTGAAATTGCTATATTCCTAAGCCTTCATTAGATGGCTATCCATGTGCTGAATATAGGCAAAAGTATTTTCTTGGATTTAGAATTTTCTTACCTTTGTGACATGACACATTGCCTTCTAATACATTGCTTCTATATTCTGCTATTTGAATAGATTTCTGATTTCACTAATGTATATGCTTCTTCCTCTAGGGCAGATCACAAGACATCTCATAGTGTGGGATTTCTGTATGTTTCTTTTTGTAAATTACCCACACAGAAACTACCTCACCTCAAGATTTACTTCTGGTTCTTTAAATATTTTGTAGGTAATATACATCTCTAAGGCTGTCCATCTCCAAACCCTTACTCTTACTAGAGGATAGATGGGCTTGCCTCCTTTTCTTTCTTTTCCTTTCCTTTCTTTTTTTGGTTACAAATATGTATCATCAAGCAAATAAAATTCCCCATTGTCCATGTCCAGAAAATATGTCTCAATCTCCAATCTGAGTCCGTCACCTCTCTCTGTCAGGAGGTGGGAAGTATATGCCATCATAAATCCTCTGGAATATTGGTTGGTCCTTGTATTGATCAGAGTTCTTAAATTTTTCCAAAGTTATTTGAAAAAGTCTGTATCAGCTCATACAAGTCTTCCCAGGACCTTTCCATCTCAGCTGAGAAAGTACAGCATTTCCAAAAATAACCAGCTTTCCACTTAGTACTCATGCTAATATTTAAATGAAGGCAATGTGTCCTGCTAAAAAGGGTATTTTACTGGAAGTCAACCTAGTTATACTTGATATTTTTATAACTGTAGAGGGTTTATTAATAGAAGAACTAAGATAAGTACCTCCTTGCTTTCTTTAATAGATGGAGACTATGAGTATATAACATTGCCTATACTGTCGGAAAAGGTTAATATATTGGTTGTTTTTGCTGAACTATTTTTTGTCCTCTTTCTTTTTTATTCTCTGATACATGAAAAAATTCTCTGGCCAGAAGAGGGGGAAAGAGATACTAAAACAAAGGCTATCAATACAATATTTTTAAATAGTAGGGAGTTATTCTAACCTATCCAAGTTGACTCATTTACTACTTATCAGCAAAACTGAAATTAGAAACTGTTTGGATTCCCACTCTAATATTCTTTCCGGTAGATTTAACTATAACCAGAAACTTAACATATTTAGTGCAGAAGGAATGATGTGGTCTATTTTAAACTACTTCATCATCTGCTTTACTGTGTGTGTTACATTTATAAAGGTAACAATTTCTATTTGAGATAAATAAGCCTACACTTCAGATTATTTTTTTCTGTTCATAAAGGATTGGAAAATTGGAAACTATCCTCAAGTAAGAGTAAAGGAACATAATAGCTAGCATGTATATAGCACTTTAAGGTTTGCAAAATACTTTATGAATAATCTCTCAATTTGTCCTCCTAACATACCTGGGAGTACATGCTATTTTGCAGATGACAAAACTGAGTTGGACAGGTT
>NW_020954685.1:7746-8963 GCF_900497805.2 Vombatus ursinus
AAGTGAGTTGTCCAAGGACACAAAGTTGGTGTTTTATTTGAATTCAGGTCTTCTTGACTCTAAGCCAATGCTATATCCATTGTGCCATCTAGCTGCATCAAAAAAGTGAGGCCAAGGGGATGCAGCCAAGATGGTGGAGTGAAAGCAGTGACTTGCTTAAGCTCACCCCCAAACCCCTCCAACTACCTGTAAAAAAAAGTGAGGCCAAGAAAAGGAAAATGATTTAACTCTGATTCAAAACTTGATCTTAAGGCTTTATATTCAGTGCTTTTTCCATTGCATCATGTCCCCCTTCTCCCTATGCCTAAAGAGTCACTCTCCTCCAAAGACCTTCCTTTGAATATGTCTCCTTCCAGATCACATACCCATCTATTCATCCTTTTCTCTTGATTTAACTCCCCCCAGACCTAAACTCCTCCTGGGGACCAACACTTTGTTCTAGCCACATGGTTGATAGGTAGGGTTCATAGTTTTCAAGCAAACTGTTTTGAGGTAGCTAGAAAGAACCACAAATGGCTTTGAAGGCAAAGAGTAAAGAATTAGATTAAGTAGGTAGAGACTATATACTCAAGAAGAATGGAAACTAGACAGAATTAGATTGGTAGTGCCTATATGCAGAAAAAATTGTCAAGGATAACAATTTATTTCTTGTTGCTCAATTATGCATTTATACTATTCTTGAGCATAAAAGAGAAAAAAATTATTTGACTCTGGCTGATATTTAGCTGAAATATCATTCTTCAGCATCAATTTCAATTAAAATCCTAAGAGGTTAATATGCTATGGTAAAAGGACCACTGCACTGGGGAATTAGACTAAAACACACCCTTTTTAGGTCTGTCTGAATCTATAAAAACTGATTTAATCATCTGAGAACAACTTTAAGAACTCCAGTGGCTAAAAGAAGTTTGAGACCAGGAGACAGGTTAAATTAGGGTGGAACTGGGAAGAGGGGACAATCTTAGATGGGCTATGCTTTAGTGGTAGAAGGGAAAGAGAAAGCATGATGAAATATTGCCAGTCAATTCTTTGGGGGTAAGCCTTGAAACATTTTCTTTTCCCTTGGTGGTTAATAAGGTGTCTAGTGTGTCTGTCCTGGTTGGCTTAAGTGCTTAAACTGCCCCCATGGGAAAATGTGTTTAACTTGGCTGCCATCAACCTTTCCTAATTTGTGTTCTGGTTTAGGAAGAAGAGGAAATCATATTTTTTTTTTTTTT
>NW_020954685.1:9009-9084 GCF_900497805.2 Vombatus ursinus
GGTGTCAATTCGTTAAGGGACTGTCTTATTTGTTTTTGTTCCTTTTTGTGTTAACTTTTCATCACAGCATTTAAA
>NW_020954685.1:9099-11533 GCF_900497805.2 Vombatus ursinus
TTTGGTGTCAATTCGTCAAGGGACTGTCTTATTTGTTTTTGTTCCTTTTTGTGTTAACTTTTCATCACAGCATTTAAAGGAAAATATATGGTCTCCTAACAAGTCTTTATTTTCTTTATAAAACATACTCATAATACTTGCACAGACAAGTAGAAGAAAAAAGCCTGAAAGGCATTCATCTGAAATGTACTGATATGTACATCTTTTTCTGTTTGGACTCCTTTGAAGTGAAGATCAGAGGTGGTCCTTTCTCGCTAGCCATCTTTGATGTTTTTCTTTGCTATTGCTTCAATTCTATACATAGACAAACCATAAAATAGGGCAATATATAATCATCATTTTATGATTAACTTAAATGAGATATTTGTCAAAGAAAACCTAATCTGTTACCATTCAATTATCTGTTTATGATGTTGCTGAGTATCTCACAGAAAAAGATTAATTTAGCTGAAATGTTATTTTTTTGTCATCAATTTCAATTTAAGCCATGAGCCAGTTTTAAAATTGCTTTAACAGACTAAAAACAAATGTATAAAAATGCCTAAGAAAAAGTTTGATTTACTATAGTTTCATGTAATGTTTAATTGGAAACTAAGTAAAGCTCCTGGCAATCTAGAGTATAACCCTTTCCTCACTATGCTCCACTAAGATAAGAAAAGGAAGGAACAATCTCCAGGAAAATGCTATGGGCCAAATCAGTCCTGCTCATAAAACTTTGAAAGCTGGGCTTGCCCACAAATCTTCCCCCAAAAGAGCCAAAGATTGAGACAGGAGACCAATCTAGAGTCCAAAGTGTTCTAGCACAGAGGTGTCAAACACATGGTAGAATGCCTCAGAACCAGATTAAAATGTACTTAGGAAATACTTAACAAAATAAATAAAAATACAATAGAACATAGATAATATGTGATTTTCTAAGCCAATATGCAGCTCACAGGGATCCTTATGTATGATTTAGTGATCCTTATTTCAATTTGAGTTTGACACCATTATTCTAGGACTAGGCCTATCTACTAACCTGGGAAGAAAAAATTCAAGGACAAGGGAGAGGAATATCTGGTGAGGGAGGAATTCACTCTACTACTCCTCTAGCAATGAAAAAAGCAGGGAGAATAACTGAGGTCCTGTACAACCAAACTGTGACAAGAAGCAGGTGGGAGACTGGATTATTGGTTCTAATGAGCAATAGTGTGATGAGTGACAAAAAGCGGCTGGAAGTTGGGTCCTGAGTTCTATCAACTGACCAGATAATTGACTCTCCCAGAATTCATGAATAGAGAAAAGATGCAATACCAGTAATGTTTGTTTGCTCCTGGTGGAAGCAGCTGGCACAGTAGTCTAAATCCAAATACCTGGAATGTGCCGCTGAATGAAGATGGAGAAAATTATGCAACTGTTGTAACTGGGTTCACTACAGATTTAGGTTACACGACTTAAACTGGGTCCTCGCTGCTGCTAGGCAATCCTACTATACCTCTCTTATCAACTCATCCTTCTCTCCACAGAGGCTCTTCCAAGCCTTCTCATCCCTCCTCAAACTTCTCCTGGCTCCCCCTCCCAGCATCCCCTCAGCTGAGAACCTTGCCTTATATTTTATTTTTTAAAATATTTTATTTCTCCCCCAATTACATGTTAAAACAATTCTTAACATTTAAGTTTTTCATTCCAAATTCTACCCCTCCTTCCTTCCTCCTCTTCCCCCCCCCAAAAAAAACCTGATATTGTCCGAATACAGACTGGAACATACTATTCTTCACTTTCTTACATTCTTTTTTCCCTCAAGTACAAAATAACTAATATGGAGATGTTTTACATGATTGAACATGTATAATCTATATCAGATATTTTACAGGAAAAAATTGAAACCATTTGCCATGAGCTCCCTTTTGTCCTTTCTTCATTTCCTCTCACTTAGGTGCCTTCTGTCACTCTCTCCTCCTTTACCCCATCTCTTATAATGCAATGGCCTTTCTCCTTACCAAGGCTAACCCCTCCACCTGTTCAAGTGATCCTACTGCAACCTGTCTCCTCCAACAGACTGCCCTCTCTGCCATCCCCACTCTTTCACTTATTTTCAATCTCTCCTTCTCTACTGGCTCATTTCTTACTGCCTACAAACATGCCTATATTTCTCCCGTCTCGAAAAAACCTTCCCTAGATCCTTCCGTTGTCTATAACTATGATCACATCTCTTCTGCCCTTTGTAGTGAAACTCCTTGAAAAGACCACCTATTAAATAGGTGCCTCCACTTTGTCGCCTCTCACTCTCTTCTTAACCCTTTACAATCTGCTTCTGACCTTATTTCCACCAAACTGCTNATAGTGAAACTCCTTGAAAAGACCACCTATTAAATAGGTGCCTCCACTTTGTCCCCTCTCACTCTCTTCTTAACCCTTTACAATCTGCTTCTGACCTTATTTCCACCAAACTGCT
>NW_020954685.1:11549-17538 GCF_900497805.2 Vombatus ursinus
TTCAGGGCCGGTGCTCTATCCACTGAACCACCCAGCTGCTCCATAATGGTCTGTTTTCAATCCTCATTCTCTACCTCTCTGCAGCCTTTGATGCTATTGATCATGCTCTGCCTCTTGTTACTTCATTGAACTGAAATTGCTCTCTTCATAGCTATTAAAAATCTCTTAATTGTCAAATCTACTGGCTTTTTTCAACCCTCATCCTTGACCTTTCTGCAGCCTTTGACACTGTTGATTATTACTCTCTTCTTCTTTTTGGGACACTATTCTCTCCTGGTCCTCCTATCTGTCAGACTGCTCCTTTTCTGTCTCCTTGGAGATCCTCTTACAGATTTTTCCCTCTGACCATAGGTGTCCCTTAGGGTTCTGTCTTGGGCACTCTTCTTTCTCTAGACTACTTCATGTGGTAATTTCATCAGATACTGTAGATTTAATTACCATATTTATGCTGATGATTCTCAAATCTACCTATCCTGCCTCAAACCTGATGCTGATATCCATTCTCATATCCCCAATTGCCTTTCAGACATGTCAAAATGAATGTTGAGTAGACATCTTAAAATCAATACGTCTAAAATGCAACTTATTCTCTTTACTCTTAAACCTTCTCTTTCCTACTTTCCCTATTACTGGAGAGGTAACACAAACCTCCCAGTTCCTCAGGTTTGCAATCTAGTAGTTCACTCTCACCTCCCATTTCCAGTCTGTTGTCAAGGCCTGTTGAGTTTACCTTTACAACATGTCTTAAATATACACCCTTCTCTCTTCTGACACTGCCATCATTCTAGTTCCTGGACTATTGTAATAATCCACCTGCCTCAAGTCTCTCCCCGCTCCATTCCACACTCTATTTAACCACTAAAGCGGTTTTCCTAAAGTTCTGATCATGTCATCCCCAACTCATTAAGCTCCAATGGCTCCCTATCACCTCCAGGATCTAGTACAAAATCCTCGGTTGGCATTCAAAGCCCTTTATAACCTCCTCAACCCCACTCCCTTCCCAGTCTTTTTATTCCTACTTCTTACCATGCAGTCTTCGTTCCAGTGACACTGGCCTCCTTACTCTTTCATGAACAAGATCTTCCATCGATTAGCTGTGGGCATTTTCTCTTACTGTCCCCCATGCCTGGAATACTTTCCCTCCCCAACTCTGTCTACTAATCTCCCTGGCTTCCTTTAAGTTCCAACTAAATCTCATCTGACTCAGACCAGACATTTGACACTTACTAGTTATATGACCCCGGGCAAGTCACTTAACCCCAATAGCCTCACAAAAAAAAATAAATAAAATCGCATCTTTTATTGGAAGCCTTACCTAACTCTTCTTAATTGAGTGCCTGGTGAATGAATTACTTCCTACTTATCCTCTATATAGCTTGTTTTGTATATATTTGCATTTTGTCTCTCCCATTAGATTATAAGCTCCGTGAGGGCTGGGACCATCTTTTGTCTCTTTTTGTTTCCTAAGAACTTAACACAGTGCATAGCACGTAGTAGGTCTTTAATAAATGTGTACTGATTGATTGAAGCTGTCTCTGGAATGCCTAGGTTTATGCAATACTCATAGATTGGCTGAAGGCACTTGGGTCTGGAAGGTGCTATGCAAATGCTAATTATTTTTAACATATTTGATTTTATTCCTTTTGCTTTTATGGGTATGTAACTGCAAACAGCTAAATCAAGATTGTATGATAAATTCTATTATACAATATGACAGAATATAAGATATATATTTATATCTATATCTATACACATACACACACACACACACATACACATAGGTGTGTGTAAGAGGAAGACATAAGAATTTCCCCTCAAGAGTGGAAGAGACATTAAGAATTGAGTTGGATAAATATATACTAAACTCCTAGACTAAGACAAGTACTATTAATCACAACAGGAGAAAAGAAAGAGGACAGAGGTAGCCAGCTCTCTAAGAATCAGAGAGTTTGGTGTTCCCTGGAGTGCCCACAGGTGTTGAATAGAACACATTTTTGTCAGCGTGAGGACTGAAATGCCAGTAACTTAGCCCTTGTTTGTGAACAGGATCATACAGTGGCCAGTAGTGTTTCTTGGTGGTTTGGCAAAATCATTATTTCACAAAATCAATTTGGATATATACATGAATTATTCATATTTAGAAACTTCCAAGTTTCATAGGATCTTAGAATCAATTTAAGACTCACTGAAGATTACTTTGCATTGTCTAGTACTTTACTACCTATTTCCTTCTTGATCCTTTTTTTGGGGGGAGGCAGGGAGAGAAACTCAGGACTCTTCCGTTAATGTACATTCTCCTGGAATCCTTTCTACATCCTGGGACACCAACTGTGGCAGCTCTCTGGTTCTTTTCTTCTAGGAAGTCCAACAATTGGTCCACTTTATTTTTTTCATTGCCATCATTCATTCTTTTATAGGTTCCTATGTCCATTGCAGAAGCAGACACAAGGACAAAACTTCTTCCTTACTCTTCTGTTCCTAAGTGAGTAAATAGACCCTTCTGAGATTTTCTAAGGTTTTGGTTTTTGTTTTTAATCTTAATGTGTTACAGCTCACTTACACTCTTATTGCTCCTAAGCTCATTTGCTGAACACCATGTCTCTTTGTGCCCCAACTACCTTCTCTTCTATCCTCACTTTTTTCTTTCTTTCCTTTCACTTTCCTTCATTCCTCTCTAATGCCCTTTCCAATTAATTGGATTTTTGTTTTGGGATTTTTTGTTTGTTTTTGCTCTCTATCCTCTACTCCTACACCCCTTTTCCCATGGAGAAAAGATTAGGGCCTCAGAAACATAGCAATCAGACTTCCCATATTTGATAGGGCTTCTCATCCTTGTCCTCAGATGGTAGAATTGGTCCATGAGGAAGCACTAGGATAAGATGGTTCAGATGATCCTGCAGGAGAGAGTGAGGCTGATGACTTTGCACAGCCCTGCCTCACTTAAATCCAATTCACCTGCAAGTCAAGACATCACCCTCCTGATGTCGAGTCCTCTTCTAGAATAAAGGACAAACGACAATCTGTGAGCAGTAGTAGCTGCCCCACAGGAGACCCAACTGGCCAGTTCCTACCTTCCTTCTTTCTTTCCTTTCTTTCGTCTTTCCTTTCATCCTCCTCTCCCTCTGTCCATATGAGGAATCATACCCTTACATGTGAGTGCTCTGTCCAAAGGAATATAAATTTTGATCGCTGAAATCTCACAAGATGTCTTGGGGCCTGGGAGCTGGATTTTTTTTCCCTCTTCTCTACTTATTTATTATATCATTAAAAAAAAAAAACTAGGACAATTAACTCTTTTGTCCCATGTAGTTTCATTTATGATTTCTTGAAATTGAGCTCTGGAAAATCAGGCTTTGATAAAACCCACTAGGATTCAAATGAAACTACTCAACCATGCCTTAAACTCAAATACTCTGGTTCTCAGTGATTGGCCAATAATAGGTCCTATGGCTCAGTGGTGTGTGTGTGTGTGTGTGTGTGTGTGTGTGTGTGTGTGTGTGTGTGTGTAGCAATTGTTTCTGTTCTGACCAGACCCTGAGGATCTTCCCCTCCCAGGTTTTTTTTTTTTTTTTTGAGTAGCAAATTGGGCCATCTTTTGCCTCATTTCTTACCCAGACTTAAATGACCAAATGGGTGTCGCCTCAGACAAACTGAGATCTGAGAAAGACCATAGCTTACAAAGGCCAAGGCATCTGGGCTCATCTCTAGTTGTCCTGACCCATGTCCTGTCACTGGACTCAGATGACTCTGGAGGAGAGAGTGAGGCTGGTGACTTTGCACAGCTCTACCTCACTTAAATCCAATTCACTTGCAAGTCAAGACATCTCCGCCAGATATCATTGGTCCTCTTCCAGAGCAAAGGACGAACAACAGAACAAGCACATGACTCAGTCCTTTGTTCAGAGGATGAGATCATCTGCTTTCTTGCCAAGGCTCACTCTTCTATATTTCTCCTTGCTCCGATCCCCTCCAGTCTCCTCTAGGACTTTATTCCACCCACATTCTTCCCTCTTTCTTACCTTCAATCTCTCCTTCTCTACGAGCTCCTCAAACACCTACAATTTCAGGTCTCTGCCATCCCTAAAAATTTCACCAAAAAATGCTCCCCTATCTCCTGGACTCCGTCTCCTGTCTTTTCATTGCTAACTTTCTCCAAAGAACAGTCCACTTCCTCTCCTCCTTTACTTCCCCTTTCAGTCACTTTAAGGTGGGCTTTACACTTCCTGAAACTACTTTGTCCAAGCTCAGCAATGACTTCTGATTTGCCAAATGCAGTGGTCTTTGCTCATGCTTATCCTGTTGACCTTTCAGTAGTATTTGATATTGTTGACATTTTTCCTTCTAGACACCATAGACTTGGCTACCTTGACAGGTCAGCACATGAAGAAGTGGAAAGAGTGTTGGACTTGGTGGCTAGAAATTTCCACCTGGATGTCTTACTTCACTTTAAACTTGATTTGTCCAAAAATGAACTCATCACATCGAGAGGCATCATAGTGTAGTGGGGGGAAAATACTGTATCTGGAATCAAATGATCTGAGCTCCAATCTCAGTTCTGTCACTGTTTCCTTTGGCAAGTCTGCTAAAATTCGACCTTTTGTCCCCAAGTTCATATATACACATACATATATAACTGTATACTGTCTCCCCAATTAGATTGTGACCTCCTTGAAGACAGCAACTTTAAAAAATTCTAATCTTT
Source organism: Vombatus ursinus (assembly GCF_900497805.2). NCBI lineage: Eukaryota > Metazoa > Chordata > Mammalia > Diprotodontia > Vombatidae > Vombatus > Vombatus ursinus. The sequence goes on from NW_020954685.1 coordinate 16,252, forward strand.
CTTTGTATCCTCAGCACTTAGCACAGTTAATAAATGTTTCTTGACCTGACAACCTCTCTGTGCCTCAGTTTTCTCACCTGTAACATTAGATTAGATGGCCTGAGGTTCTTTTAGTTGGAAATCCATAACCCTATGACTAAGAGTTTACAAGCAATACTATTATGCTAGGAATACACATCTCAAAAATGAACATGACTTAAATCTTGCAGTTAGGTTTAGAGACCACGGGGGGGGGGGGGGGGGGTGGGGAGGGGAAGTTGGGGTGGAAAGAGCAGGAAGAGATCTGGTTTTCGCTCTTCTCACACTGGTATCATTAGGGGCAGGTGTAGGGGCCATGATGAAACGGACTCAGGTTTACACCAGGGCTCTTTAGGGAATGTAAGGAGATAAGTGCTGGGGGAAGACGACCCAGGTACATTTCAGAATCTGGGGACTGAAAGGAGAAGTCTAAACAAGAGCTGTAGCAACTTTGGTAATATGTACACTTATCACTATCAGAGAAGTGGGAAGGGGGAAGGGGAAGAAAAAAAAAACAAACCAGAATTGAGGTCACATGCTCCTCCTGCTTTTGGCCAATAGCAAGTAGCCAGCCGCTCCTCTCCCTCCTCCCCAGCCCCTCACTTTCCCTATGATTGGCGGACCCACTCTTCCCGCAGGCACCCGCGGGCCGGGCTCTCGCGAGGGTAGAGGCCTTTGTTAAACCCACGCCACTGACTCACCTTTCTCTCTTCTTCTCGGCAGCGGAGGTGGAGGATGCAGGCGGCCTCCGGGGCCAAAGGTAGTCAGGGTTTTTTGGCCCTCCCCCTTCCACCTCCATCAGCTTCTCGCCCCATGCAGCAGCCTCGGCCCTGGCCACAGCCCTTTGGCCGGCCCGGAGCCTGGAGTAGGCGGGCGGTGGAAGAGCTGGGGTGCGCGGCGGAGGCAGCGGGTCCGGCCCGGCCCTCGTGGACCTAAGTGCGGTCCTGGCTGGGCCGGGTGCTCCTGGGTGGAGGGTACTTGCGCTGTTTCAGTCCATTCTAGTATTCACTCCCCACCTGGGTACTCCAGGCCCCAGATGCGTGTTCAGGCCAGATCCCGGGTTCAGAGAGCAGGAGGGCAGTCGCGCTGCGCTGGGGCATGGCTCTCGGGTGGGCCGTCCCGCCAGGGCACCTTGGGGGTGGGGGGAGGGGAAGAGCTGGGTAAAAGTGGCATGGCCTTGCAGACCTGGGCCAGGCCTCCGGTCCCGCTGCGTCTCCCCGCGGTGCTCCGAATCGCCGCATCCCCTCGAGCTTTGCCCACCTAGAGCTA
>NW_020954686.1:0-3654 GCF_900497805.2 Vombatus ursinus
CTATCTCTTAACTTTGGTAGGCAATGCCATGATCATACTGGTCTCCCAGGTGGACCACCATCTACAGACACCTGGGAAAATACCAAGTGTGGCAGCACTTTACACTGATGAAGTAGAGAGCTGAGGAAATGGGAAAAGACAATACTTGTGGGATATGAGGGAAGGAGTGATTATTAGCACTCCACTTCAGCTTGAAGGAAAGAGCTCAGCATCTAGGTGGGGCCAGTTCTTTACCCATAAAAGTCACTTGGGGCAAAGACCCAAGCTGTTGAACTAGGAATTATCCAGTGTGGGAGAAGGCCAAGCCATTTTTGAGATTCAAGCCCCAGGAAATCATGGAGGGAGAAAGACAGACAGACAAATTAAGAAATAGGAAATGGCAATATGAGAAAATAAGGAAGTAGAAAAGATCTCAGGGGAAAGAAAACTCAAAGACCTTGGGCATAAGTAGATAAACCAACAGGGAAGACAATAGAAAAATAAAGTAGGATCAATGTTATTATTTTTTAATTAATGCAGTCATAATACAAACACTATAAAACCAAAGGAAATGATTCAACACTTGATGAGGTGAAACCACAAAACACTGAGTTGGATGCCCCTATGAAGACTTCTCAGTGTAATTAAGGTTTGGGATAAGACTATCCTGAATTTGGAAATAAGTTCAGGAGACAGTATAGGATAAGTATAGATTTCTATAGTTCCCTTGTTCTCACAGTCTGACATCAGTAAAGAATGCCAAGTCTGAACCCACCCGTACCCCCACATTCGGTCATGGTGACCTTCCCACAGCAGCATCTACCTTGATCGCACATTCTAAATTGTTCATTTTTGCAGCAAACTAAGGTGATGGATATGTATATTGTTTCTTTGTTCTCTGTCTCTGGGAATAGATTTTTGTGCTTAGATTGTAAGCCAAATATTGGATAGTTGGTGGAAGGGGGAATTTTCCCTTTTTCTGCCATTCAATCTGGCTTTCTGCTTCTGTACTTGTCTCCTTTCATCAGAAGCATCCTGGTGAGAGGACACCCAATTCTTGAGAATTGAAATAAATTTTCTGTTCCTACCTTAAGATACCTCTGAGTTTTTTTTAGGTCACTATCCCATACAACACTGTTTCTGAAAGGTTTAAAAGAGAAATAAGAATTGTGAGAACAGAATTTATAAACTGTAGAGTAGAAATGATTGACAGAAGAGAAAAACTTCAATCTGTGATGGAAACTTTTGTTTCAAAGTTAAGAAAGAGAAGACAACTGATTGCAAATGCAAATACACAGAAGTGAAAGAATTCTAAGAAGAGAATCAAAAACCATGACATCAAAATAAAACAATTTCTGTATTCAATCAAAACATGATTTTTGAAGACAGGATGAGTAGAGTCAACCTAAGAATTACAGGTATCCTACAAGTCAAAAAACCTGAACACCACAAAGCAAGAAATAATAAAAGAAAGCAACTTGGAACTTCTGAACACTGGAAACAAAGTGCCAATTGAAAAAAAATCCATAGATCACCTCCAGGAAAAATAGGAAAAGGGGTTGGGGGTCTGCAAACTCCAAGACCAAGAATGGTTAAATTTAACAATTCAATTGCAACTAGCAGAAAGACTTTCAAATACAAAGGAAAGGAAATTTGAGTAACAAAAGTTTATTCTGCTCCTGCCACAAAAAGAAATAAGGATGGAAATGGATGGGCTAAAGGAGACAATAGACTACTGTGTTCTGCACACCAATGTAGCTCAAGATGGAACACAGAGTAATCTACTCTGCAAATCTGAGCTTCACTATAAATGAAAAAATAAGATGAAGGTTCAATAATAAAAATGTGTTAAAAGTATTTTAATGAAAAAAAAAAGACCTGAAGATATTATTTGCCTCTCAAATACCACATAACACAGAAAACAGAAATACAAGAGGGGTAAACAAATGTAACAGTCAAGCATGGCAACTGCAACAGAGTGACAGCAGAGAACACTTAAGAGACTATAATATATAAATTATATAATTATGCATAAATATGTTTAAATGTAAATATATAAATTACATAGTATATAATATGTAAATTATAAATTTACTTAAAGAGATAGGGATAAAAGTGGAAGTCAAGTTTAAATGATGATGGATAGGCAGATCTTCAACACGGTGGACAGAATCTGACAGGACAGACCCTGACAGCACCCCTCCTATTGGTGAATCAATAGTTTTGTGGAACTATAATTACAAAATAGGAGGGCATGTGGAAGACAGTAGAGGAGGAGGATAGATGAAAATATATGGTGTGCCTTGATCATGTCAAGAAATAGCAATGAGGGGAAGATGACTCCTATGATTTCTCAGGAAGAAAGGAGCCTATACAAGAGTAGTTGAGGAGGTGGGGAAGAAATTGCAAAGGGATTAAGGAAAGGGGAGGTCTTGTTTTGGTAATGGGAGGGGAATGCTATTGATGAATGCTCCTATAGTTGAAGAGAGATGTTCTGTGAAGGGAGATTGAGACCTTGTGCTGGACCTCTTGTCTGTCTCCATCTGGTGATGAGACACTTGAGAACACATGAGAACACTTGCCTTGCCTTGGGGAGTGAAGAATGAGATTGAAGACTACCAGGAAATAGGACATGGACCTAAGGAGGAAATTTTAAGGCAAACTGGGAAGGCAGATGACAACAGAAGGGTATAAGAAGATACTCCTAACCAACTCCTTTGTGGACATTGGAGGTCTACATTGCTGCAAATTGTATATTTTTGGACTTTTTCAATGTATTTATCAGATATACTGATTCCTTTCTCTTTTATTTTTAGTCTAAAAAATACTCTTTGTTATAAAGGGTGGCTGTCTAGGAGAGGTAAGAGAAGGAATATTAGGGGAAACTATGATCATGTAAAAAAAGACATTAATAAAACCTTATTCAAAATTGGAGGAAGGGGAATAATGTCTTTAAGTTTCAGAAGTTGTAAAAGATTCATGTAACAGAAAGCATTCAAGCTAAGTTTAGAAGGAAGTTGGAGATTCTAAGAAACATAGCTGAGGACAAAGTGCATTGCAGGCAAGGAGGTGAAGGGCATTTTGTACATAGTGACAGAAGATGGAATGTTGCACATGAAAATCAGAAAGAAGTCCCCAGTAACTACCTGTTACCTAAAGGGTCAAATGTACTCCTCTGTTTGGCATTTGAAAATTCTTCACAACATGGTACCAACCTATTTTTCTAGCCTCGCTAGATTTTACAAAATTGCATGCTTTCTACTGTAGACAAACTGGAATACAGACTTTTCTTCATATCCCTAACCTCACTTCCCATCTCCATGGCTTTTACAGAGCCTGTCCACTAAGCCTATATTCATTGCCTCCTCATATTGACCTTTTAGAATCCCTCAATTCTTTTGAGATACACCTCAAATACCATCTTCACCCAAAGTATTTCCTGACGTTCCACCCCCTCCTTCTGCTTTTCTTCAACCCAACAAATCACCTTGTATGTTTGTTTTGTACATGCCTTACAAGCATATGTTGCCTTCTCTGAAAGAATTTAAATTCCTTCAGGACTAGAACTATTTAATTTTCCTGTATTCTTTTTTTAAATTTTTTTTTATTTTTAAGCAATTGGGGTTAAGTGACTTGCCTGGAGTCACACAGCTAGGAAGTGTTAAGTATTTAGTC
>NW_020954686.1:3733-4043 GCF_900497805.2 Vombatus ursinus
TGAGGCTGGATTTGAGGTCCTTCTGACTTCAGGGCCAGTGCTATATCCACTATGCCACCTAGCTGCCCCAAAGAAGGTCTTTTTTTTTTTTTAGGCAATTGGGGTTAAGTGACTTGCCTGGAGTCACACAGCTAGGAAGTGTTAAGTATTTAGTCTGAGGCTGGATTTGAGGTCCTTCTGACTTCAGGGCCAGTGCTATATCCACTATGCCACCTAGCTGCCCCAAAGAAGGTCTTTTTTTTTTTTTAGGCAATTGGGGTTAAGTGACTTGCCTGGAGTCACACAGCTAGGAAGTGTTAAGTATTTAGTC
>NW_020954686.1:4214-4527 GCF_900497805.2 Vombatus ursinus
CCCCTAATTTTTCTGTATTCTTAACAGTGCCTGGCACATGTGTTTAAAAAAGTTCATTGACCAACTAATTCTAACATGTGTGAAGGTGAGGTAGACAGGAGCTATGTACAAACGGATATTTGTATTTGTATTTGATTTGATTTGGATATGATCTTAGAGGTAAAAGGCAGCCACTGGAGTTTTTTTGTTCATTAGTCTGTTTTAGCAGGTGAGTGATACTGTCAAACCTATGCTTTAGGAATATCACCCTGACAGCTATCCATAGTCATTGGTCCATTACCAAAGGCTTGAATACACATGGCTGAAGTAGGTT
>NW_020954686.1:4567-7756 GCF_900497805.2 Vombatus ursinus
CAACATATACTCTACATGTATGTAACTTTACATGGCTTTACAACAATTAACACTTTTTGTCTTGTGTTTTTCCTTACCCATATTTCTCTGCAAGATCATAAGAATGTGACTATATTTTTGTTCTACTTAATGGGTTTTCAATTTCTCTTTTCTAAGCAACCAACTAATGTGAACTTAAAACCACCTTATTTTGACACATATGGCAAATAGAAAAAGCAATGGTTGTAGGAAACATCTCTTAAATGGACTACTCTACTCCTATCTCCCTCCCTGGATATTCAGATAACTGCATCCCACAAAAGATTCATAGTAGTAATTGGTGAAAAACAATACCGTGAGGACCCTACTCTTCATGAATCTGAGATCAATTGAATGTCATTTGCCTTCTCCCTATTCCTGGAGGTTGGCACCCCCTTTGTGAATGACCTGCCTTTGTACCATCACATAGCTTAACTCAGACACTTGCAATTGCTGCCATCCCTGCTGTTTTTGTTGTTGTTGTTGTTGTTGTTCAGTAGCCACTGATTTAACTTAGATATATCTGGCTGTTCATCTTACAACTTTAATTCAGCAGTTGGCTTGCTTTCCTCATAACTACCATCTCCCTGAAATTGCTTTAACATGTACATATCAGATCTTTTCTGAGCATGAATCTTGGGTCTATAGCCTTATAGGAAAATGGTCACCTCCTCTTTCAGCTAATTCAATTAGAAAAGGAAGGGACTAGCCCATATCTTTCATGGAAAGGCCATCTCTTCCACAAACTATAATTAATTGTAATGTCAATTTTTCATCTCCACAGCTACTAGAAGAGTAATAGTCAGTCAATAATCATTTATTTAGAGCCTGCTCAGTGTCAGGCATTGTGAGTAGTGACAGGAGTACAAAGAAAAGACAAATAGAAAACAAAGGCAAAAGATAGCTACCTCTGGAGCTCTGTTGCTTCAGAGTGACAGAACTACAGAATTCCCTTTCATCTGATATTATTGGATTGATCATTCCTCTGCAGGCTTCAGATTGGATCAGAAACTAGAAATGAGGATCCATTCTGCTCTTGGGATTGAATTCACACACTCCCAACCTCTACAACATCTTTTATTAGTTTTTTTTTAATTTCCTGTACATTTTTTTTCTAAAAAGGATTTATTTCACTTCTTCACTTCTTTAATTCTCATCCCTTTTTGTCCACTTTTCATTTTTAATTTTTTGATGAATGAACATTATACTTATTTGTTCCTTCTTTAATCTCCTTAATTTCTAAGGCTATTTTAAGTTTCCTTTTCTGAACAGTTTCTATGTAATTACTTGAACAGAGAATATAGAAATATTCTCATGGTAAAAAATATTTCAGTATTTGATTATGCAGTTCATTATTACCCCTGCCTTCTCCATGATCATTCCCTCCCCCCATATGATCTGAAATCTCCTTTATTGGTGCAAGTCCACTCACCTCTTTTGGGTGTCAATTGCCTGCTGGAGTTATAAATCCCCAACTAATTAGGCAGGAAGCTGTCCATGGAGGCACTACATGCTAGGCATCAAATATTTGTGGATTATGCCACTTGGAAGGTCCCCATCTCCTACTAAAGAATATCTCTCTCCCCATGAGAATATTTTTTTCATAGAGACATTGTTCCACAACTGAATAGAAATTTCACCTTTTCTCCACCCTGTTTTAATACTTGTCCTTGCCATTTCACCTGTTCTCCTATGGGCCCTCTTATTCCTGAGAGACTATACCTCACACTCACTGGTGAGAACCATACCTTATGTTTCAATGAGAAAATAACGACCATTGACTGAACGCTCTTTTAAGTTTTCCCTCCTCTTTGTCGCAAATCACTCAAATGCCTTTTGCCAATATCTCTTTCTTCAAGCTAGACTCACATGATTATGATAATCCTTGTCCTTGCCAAGTCAAACTTGTCTCCATGCCCAAGTGATTCCATTCTATCTTGCTTCTCTAACATATTGTGCCCTCTATCATCCTCTTTCAGTTTTCTTCAAATTTTCTGTCTACCGGATGTTTTGCTGCTGGCTATGACTCCCTACCTATTTCCTTCATGTTAAAAAAAAAAAAAAAAACTTCCTCTTTGTCCATGAATTCCTTCTACCTATTTTCCCACATCTCTCCTCTCTTTTGCAGCTAAACTCCTTGAAAAGTCATTCTACGTTAGAGAACTCATTCTCTCCTTCCTTTCCCCTCTCTCTCTTTATATCTGTACAAATCTGGTTCCTGACCTCATTATTTAACCAAAAGTGTTTTCTATTGATCTTTTCATTGCCAAATCCACTGGCCGTTTCTCAATACTCATTCTTCTGGATGCCTCTGCAGCTTCTGACATTGTCAAAATCACCCTCCTTTCCTTAACCCTCTCTTCTCCCCAGGTTTTCATAATCTTCTCTCCTGGTTCTCATCTTACCTATCTGACCCTTTCTTCTTAACCTCTTTGCCTGAATCTTCATCCAGGTCATCTCCAATCACCTTGGCCATCCCACAGAATTCTGTCCTGGGATTTCTTATTTTCACTCTGATTTTGATTTCATAAATGATCTCATCAGCTCCCAGTGATTCCTTTATGATGTCTAATACTGATGCTTCTCAGTTTGACTTATCCATTTTCCCTAACATCCAGACTTACATCTCCAACTACTTACTAGACATTTTGAACTGGGTGTCAAAATAGATACCTTAAACCCGACATGTCCAAAACTGAGCTTACTATCTTCCCAAACTTTGATCTTTTACTGCCTATTACTATTGAGGATACAACTATCATCCAAGTTAGCTAGCCTTATAAGCCAGCATTAGAAATCATTCATGAATACTCACTCTCTCATCTCTCATATACATTTTGTTGCCAAAACCTTTAAGTTTTATTTTAATATCCCTTTAATATTTCCCCTTCTCCCTTTTAAAAAGCTACCACCCTAAGGCAGGTATGGATTACTTCATGCCTCTGCTATTGCAGTAGGCTACTGCTTAGTATCCCTGCCCCAAGTCTATCCCTACACTAGTCCATTCTCCACTCAGCTATCAAATTTATCTTTCCAAAGTATAGTTCTGATCATGTAATGCCTCTATTCAATAAACACTATTGCTTCCCTATCACCTTCAGAATCAGACACAAAATCCTCTGATTGACATTCAGAGCTCTTCAAAACCTAAGCCCTTCCTATCTTTCCAGA
>NW_020954686.1:7831-8653 GCF_900497805.2 Vombatus ursinus
CTACTCTGTCCTCCCTCAAGGCTCACTCTCTCTACAAGAGACTATTCCAAGTCTACCATACTGCTAAGATCTTCCTTCTGAGATTACACCAATTTACATTGAATATTTATTTTATATAATTCAACAGTTATTTAAATGTGTTCTCTGCTAAAGGTAAAGAGTGATATTTTTGCCTTTGTTTGTATCACTTGCACTTACCACAGTGCTTGGCATTTCCTAAGCAATTTTAAGTCTTATTATTGATGATGCTCATGGAAGCAAGGAAAGAAACCCAATACTTGTTCCAATGTACTTAATACAATATTCATATAGCCTCTGTAGAAGTGTCATTATGCATTTAGTCCAAGGCTTTCATTTTACAGAGAAGAATAATGTGGCCAATAAATGGTGACATGACTTACCCTCCCAAAATAGTTATCTAATATGAATATATTATATGGCCTGAGTCTTCCTGATGATGATTCTGAGGAGCAAAAGAGAAAGAAATCTCCTCTCTAACTTGGGTATGGGATGCTAAATTTTAATGAGATAGTTTATAAAATTCCTGGTGCTTAAACTATACATTATTTTCAGGACTGGAACACTGCAATTCATAGAGTTATTGGGGAGATATTTGATTCAAGGGTTTACTAATCCATTCAGAAAGTTCTCATGAGGCCTTTGCTCCTTTCTAGGTATACAAGGGAGCTTTGGGATATGACTCTCACTGCCAATCAACAATAAGGGAGAGAGGGCAGGGAAACATCCACCAAAAAAGCTCGCAATAGCTTCCAGCTCAACATCTTTTTCAATTTTAAAAGTTACATATAAGATGATACAGTT
>NW_020954686.1:8738-10074 GCF_900497805.2 Vombatus ursinus
AAAATGAAAGAGAAGGTCATGAAGAGTCATAGCAAACATAAATGCAGCACTTAATTGATCATTATCTCTTATTGAACTGACTATGAAAATATGTGAAGCATAACGATAGCTAGAAATTGTGGCATTTTTGGTTGCTTCAGTGACTTCAATGACCCTGATGTAGATCAATGCATCGGTGACCCAGAAAAAGAGTAAATAATGTAAAATGTATTTGGCGGCTCTGACTTTGATGCTAGCCCACACAGAGTTGTTGGAACTGATGATGAGGGCCTGGAACATACTCACAAGACTTGTTGTGCAGATAGAAAGTCCACGGGAAAATCTGTAAATGTACATGATGGCCTTACACCCTAAATCATCTAAAACAAGTCTCATCCCAAAACAAAACATGATTTCTGGGATGCCTGTGGTAAATAGTGTTACCATATTGGCCAGAGTCAAATGAGCAAGAATCAAGTCCACTGGCTTCTTCTGTTGAGGATTTTTGAAGGAGATAAAAACATAAAGCATGAGCAGCAGTGAATGCCCTACAAAACCAATGGCACATTGAAACGAGAATGCCACACCTAAGATCAGCTCACTGGATATCATTTGTCTTCAGAGATCCAGTAGATATGATGCCACAATTAATGGAAGAGCATAAAAAAAAGGAAGTCGTAGATAATCTGAACACTAAAGTAATGGAGTTGCATGGTGTCCATAAACAATACACTAATGTCCTATTTCTTCCATCATGGGAACTGTTGAGAATCAATGGTGTCCTATATAAAAAATTCATAATATCATATATCTAGAACTGGACATTACCTCAATGACCATGGATTCTAATCCCAACACTTTGTAGCTGAGGAATCTAGGGCACGGGTAATGAATTGATTTGACAACTGTCACCAGAACAGAAGAGTAGTAAAATGATTTTTGCCATATACTATCCTACTTCTCTTTTATTTCTAGGAAAGTACATTCCATAACCATTGAACTTCACTGAATTCATCAATTAAGAGTTGCATGCTTATTTTAGAATTGAAAACAGATAGAAGATTTTCTTGATGAAAAAATAATAAATATCAAAGGTCACTGTAGTAATAGTTTCCAAATTTGACAACACATAAGGGTCACCACAGAAAAGAAAAAAAGTTATTAGATTTTCCTCTCCTACAGGACTTTCACTTTGCTCATGATAGTTTCTCTATTTTTCTACCTGAAGTCCTTTTCACCTGAACTAGTTTATCCTTGCAAGGATCACAATTGTCATGTAATTATTTGCCATGTGGAATGCTGTCATCTGGATTTTTGTTTTCACCATACTCTCCTAAATTCATTCAATGTCAGTAAT
>NW_020954686.1:10209-29705 GCF_900497805.2 Vombatus ursinus
GTATTTTTATCTAATTGATCTACAAAAACTCTCCCTATGTTGGTACTTTGCACACAACTCACATTTTGTTCCTTTATTCATCCATTTAAATGATCATGTTTGAGTTTTGTGTTTCTACTGAACTATTTGAAATAGTACTATAATGATGCTACTTCCTTGCAGGGCTGGATAAGTAGATTTGAGAATCTTTAGCATACAGATGCCAATTGAATCATTTCAAGCTGATGAGATAATCAACTGAAACAATATAGAGGGAGCAGAGAATATGGCTCATGGACAGAGACCTGTGTGCTGCCTAAGATGAGTAGGCATGACTTGGATGAAGAGGATCTAGCAAAAAAGACCGAGAAGGAGTGATTAGATAATTCAGAAGAGAACCAGCTTCCTGAAAACTTGGAGAGAAGAATGTATCAAGAAAGTGATCAACAGTGTCAAATGTTGCAGAGGGGTCAAGAAAGATAAGGATCTGGAGAAGATCATTTATCATTCTGGCAATTAAGAAATTGTTAAAAACTTAGAGGAGAGTACATTTCATGAGATGGTGAGTAAGAAGTCAGATTTTAGTGACTTAAAAAGAGATTTAAAGGAATAGAAAGGAGACACATTTAGCCACAAAAGGGAATGATAGATAGAGTCTTTGGAGGCACTCAGTAAGGGATTTCTGAGCATTGGGTAGACATTGGATAGACAAGTATGTTTATAGGCAATAAAAATAGCCAGTGGATAGGGACAGAGATAAGTGAAAAACTATTATGATTGGGGAAATCTACTGGAGAGGATAAGATGGAAAACGGCCACCTAATTAAGTGAGACAAAGGTAAAGAAGTGGCAGAAAGCATATGAGTGATATGAAATTAGGATGAGAGAAGAGGGAGCTATGACAAAATGGCTTCAAAGTTTTCAGCAAAATATGAAACAAGTTTCTCAGGTGAGAGAGAAGGGAATGGGACACCACAAGAAGATCGAAAAAGGACAAAAAGGTTTAGAAGAGCTGCTATGGTGAGTGAGATAGTGAGTTAATTTGGAAGGTTTGAAAGGATTTCCTGGTAGCATTGAGGGTCCAGTTGAGGTTATTGATTTCTTCAGGTTATTGACCAAATTTATAATGGGCCCAATCAAAACAATTTCATCATATTTTGTTTTGTTGTTTGCAGCTTTCTTCAGGAGCATGTGTGTAGGAAGGAAAGCAGCAGACCTTGGAAGCAATACACAACAAAGACTTGGGACAACAATATGAGAGATAAGATAAGGGGCAAGGGACTCAAGAGAAAAGAACAGGATAGAGTCAAGTTAGTTCTTTGAGGGGTTAAAGTGGTAAAGGGAAGATATTGTAGCTAGTGCAGGGGTGATTCTAGGGGAAAGAATCAAGGGGTTAAGGGCCTGGAGGTCATGGTGTGGATAAGTAAATATATCTTTCCTACAAAGTATATTATAATAAGGATGGGTATAAATTTACAATTTCATGAATAGAGTAACCTCTTCTAAACTTCTAAATTGGAACTTCTAGTACATCAAAAAGAGTTGCTTAGAGCATTTGGAGGTTGAGTGATTTGTCTAATGTTTTATAGGTAGAATGTGACAATAGCAAGACTTTTTCCCAAATCTTTATGTCTCCAAAGCCAACTCCTTATTCTCTAAGGCTTAGAACAGATTACAGAACAAATCCCCTTAATAAAAGAATTTGCTCTATCAAACTTGGACTCAGTCAAAAGGCCCCACCCAAGGACCTAGAAGGCCACATGTGGCCTGTCCAGGCCACAAGTTCCCTACCCCTGCATCTCAGCTAAAAACAAACAAAAAAATTTTTCAAGCCATGAAACAAGGATTAGATGTATTTAATGCAAAATAAGTTGTTATTCTGAAAATAAACTGACAGATAAAGCATCTCCTGTGAGTGGAGTGGATAGAAGAAAGAGAATAGGAAGAAAAGAAAAACAGGCAAGGATCACAATTCATGAATGAAAAGAGGGAAGAGATTGATAGACAACTGCTGTGTAAAGGATTAACAATGGCAAGAGGGGAAATCCTTGAAGAAAATATAAGATGAATTGGTCAAGAAGGAAAGGAAGTAAGGGAAGTAATCATGGAAAGAATAGTAAGTAAAAGGAACAATAGGGTAAATGGAGGAGAGAAATGCTAAAACATGACTTTTTAATGATTCGGGTTATTTTTGATTGATAAGGTGTGTAAGGCTACCTAAGATTAGTATGGGAGTATCAATAACATTATAAAAATCTATTAATAAATTGAATTAATTGGTTAAAGTATTTGCTATGTTGAGAGCACTTTCAGGGGGAAGGAAAAAGAATGACAGGAAAAAAGGAAAAGGAAAAACAAAAAAGGGTAATAATAGACCAGATGGAGTAATAAAACAATGATGAAAAAGAAAAATATATGGAACCTATATTAAGTTTTTATAGTAATGAAAAATTATATGAACAACTATTATTTTTTAGGGAAGAAAAGAGCAATATTGGGGGGTGGGGAAATTCCAACAGAAGCAGCATATTTGACAGTTAAAATTCCACAAGACATGCTGTACAAGTTAAAATGAGACTCCCAACTTCCTTTTCAAGCAACCATTAATGCAGACTGAAAAGTAATGGAGCTAATTGGGAGAGGAACATAATGAAAACTCAGAGCATGCTGTATTTCTGGTTCATATCAAATTCTCCTTGTCTGAAGCATGATGAGAAGGAAGAAGACATTTCTTAAATATGTTAGATATTATAAACTGTCTGGTTAGCTTTAAAAAAAAAACACTAAACTTTTTAGGAATGAGGGTTAGAGTAAGAGAACCATACTAAGAGTAAAGGATATTGGATTCTTTTCATAACTCTACCGAAAACTTGCTCTGTGATCCTGAGCTAGTTATTTACCTACCATTTCTGGGTCTGATTTCCTCACCTATTAAATGGAAAAAGTAGTTATCATTTGATTTTCTCTTTATATATGCTGTCTATAGAGAAAGCAAAGTTTGATCAGTGCTACAAAAAGGAACTCACATTTTTTTCAAATTGCAAATGAAACCTCTTCTTGGTCCAGGAAGTGTCTTAAGAGGTACACTAAATGGAACACAGCTCATATGTACTGAGTTCAGAAACCCACAATTTAGAACTGGAAAGGACCAATGTGATTACCCCATATACTGAAGGCACTGATTTTTTTTGGGGGGGGGCATAGAGGAAGTGGAGTTATCCAATAATCAATCCCTGAACCTAAGGATAAGAAAAAAAAATATCAAACAGGAACAAATAAACAAATAAAAATAGGAAAAAAATTTTAGTTGAGAAAATGGGCAGGTGGTGGTAATATTTGGTGGCTTTATAACCTGGAGGAGTGAGGGCATCATAGAAGTGAAAGAAAAAACAGAAGAGTCAAAGAAACTGAAGGGAAAAAAAGTAAGAAAAAAAAGAAAGAAAATACTCCATGACAAACAATAAACAGTGTAGAGACAGTTAAAGGGGGAAAAAATTTATAATGTCTCTTGTTTTTTCTGAAAGAGTAATAGAGACTGTAAAAAAAATACTAAGTAGGAAAAAGAAAAAAATAAGGTAAAACCAAATATGTAAAGAAGAAGAAAAAAAGAAAAACAGTGTAGCAAATGAGAAGAAAAAAATGGAAAATAAATGGAATGTGAGAGAACACACAGAGTAACACACCTATTCACACACATTTGTGTATGACATAGAAATGGAGAATATATATACATATATATATATATATATATACGAAGAAAAATAAATGCAGTTTTTATAATATATTTCCAGTGGTAATTACCCCCACATGTATGTTATGTGGAATGAATGCAAAAAGACAAAAAAGTCTTACAAAATAAAAAGAGTATATATAACATATATATATATACACACACATATATATATATAATGCAGATATGTATGTGTAGCCATAAAATATAAGGAGACAAAAAAGGAGATTCTTAAAGGTCTCTTCCCTAACCTTTTGCTATCTTAAAACATGAGGAATAAAGAGCTACTTGCTGAATCTTTGTGGTCTCTTTTCTGTAGTATTGAAGACTGACATCCAATGGGTCTTGGAGGAATACCTAGGATTCAAGTTATGAGAAACTGGATGCTATCATATTGACAGAACTGAAAGCCTCAGTCTGGAGAACAATGAGTGAGACCAAATTATAGAGAAGCAAACTATATGAGCTCATCTCTCAACAGGACTATGATTATCATGTTACCTGCAAGGACTTTGACAGTATCAGCCATGGGAGTCTCCAACCTGTTTCCAATAATAAGCATCATGTAATATGTGCGAATCTAATATGTGCAAATCATCTACACCATCAACTCACTGAAATTGTTCATTGCAAATGAGAAGTTCCTCTCTGGGAGGTAAGCCATTTGAAGCTTAATTACTGTAAAAGAGGAGTTTGATTTTAACTAGGAAAAAAAACTAGGAGTTCATAGGAAGACAGTTCATTAACACAATGAACTGTCACCTTTGCTGCTCTCAAGAAATAGTGTGCAGAACAAAAAATGAAAGTTTTACTTCTAATAGGAATGACTCTGGTATTTCTGCTGAACCTATGTCCTCTATCATCCCTATGATATCATCCCTATGATTCTAAAGAAGTAAAACTGGAAGGTATCTCAAAGTGATTTAGATCAAACCGCTTCATCTGAGAGATGAAGAAATTGAGGATAAATGAGGTCAAGTGATTTGTCCTAGGTCACCACTGGTAAGAAGCATCAGAAACAGGATCTGAATCTAAGTCCTCTTACTCCTGAGCCACTTGGGGAGTGAGAATCAATAGTTTGTTCTGGTCTGTGCTTAGTCAGCCCACTGTGTTTCCATGAACTTGACTGAGCCAACTGGACTATGGATTAATTGAGAAATGATTTACCATCTTTTGTCACTAATATGAGCTACCTTTTGATATAAGGCCTCTGCCACTGTGGCCTTATCATGAATCTGAGATAGTGGCTCTACAACATTGATGAGGTCAGGAATAGTTATAAATATGGGCCTAAGGATATCTAGGTACTTGAGTGACTAGAGCACTGGGCCTAGAGTCAAGATCTGAGTTGAAATCTGGCATTAGACACTAGCTATGTATCATTAAGCAAGTCACTTAAGCCTCATTTTCCTCAGTTGTAAAAGAGGAATAATAATATCACCTGCCTTCCAGGGTCATTGTGACAATCAAATGAGATAATATTTTTAAAGCACTCAGTGCAGTGCCTTTCACAGAGTAGGCATTTAATATTTGTTTCCTTCCTTTCTACTTTCTTTTCTTATTCCCTTCCTTGCTTCCTTCCTTCTTGCAGACTCCTTAGTCACTTAGCTCACTCAGTCTCTTTTCTCTTGTTGAAAAAAATCAGCCTCTGTGGAGTTGTAATAAAATAAGTAACAATAGGCACTGCATAAATGTTTGTTGTTATTGTTGATGATGATAATGATAGTGATGATGTTTAGTTCCCAGTTGGCTTCATTAGGTGCCATTGGCCTTTTTGACAGAAAATGCAAGGGCTTTTGTGAGGAACTTTGGTGTAATGAATTGTTCCATTTTCCTTCACTTTTATGCCTAGAAAAGAGATATATTTTGACAACTCCTGCACAATCAATACTGTTTGATGTTGTCTGCATGGGATGATTTGGGTAACTTAGATGATTTCTCATTGGCTCTACCCACAGTAACATGCATAGAGATGACTGAAATATCCCAAGCAGATACTGATCTTCAAGAGTCCTTCTCTTTATACTCTGCCTCTATAGCCTCCTCTGAATGATCCATAAAGCTCCTGGGCTTTAGAGGAGACCTCAGGTCTAGGTAGTCTTATTTATTCAATATTTTATTTTTTCCCAATTACATGGAAAAACAATTTTACCATTTGAGTTCCAAATTCTCTCCCTCCTCATCCTTCCCATTGACAAGACAAGAAATTTTATATAGATTACACATATATAGTCATGCAAAACACATTTCCATGCAAGTAATTCTGTGAAAGAAAACATAGACAAAAAAAAACAAGTAAAATGAAGAAAGTAAAAAAAAAAAAGCATCTTTGATCAGCATTTAGGCTCTACCAGTTCTTTCTCAGGAGATGTACAGCACCTTTCATCATAAGTCCTACAGAATTGTCTTAGATCACTGAATTTCTGAGAATAGCTAACTTATTCATAGCAGATCATCATACAATGTAAATATACAATATTCATTGTATATTGTATACAATGTTCTCCTGGTTTTGCTAATTTCACTTTGCATCAGTTCATTTCTCCATGTTTTTCTGAGATCATCCTGTTCACCATTACTTAAAGCACAATAGTATTCCATCACAATCATATACAATAGCTTGTTCAGCCATTCACCAATTGATGGACATCCCTTTAATTGCCAATTCTTTGCCACCAAAAAAAAGAGCTGCTACAAATATTTGTGTACACATAGGTCCTTTTCATTTTATTTAATTTTATTTTTATCTCTTTGGGATGCGGATCTAGTAGTGGCATTGCTTGGTTTAAGGGTATGCGTGGTTATATAAACTCTTTGGGCATAGTTCCAAATTGCACTCCAGAATGGTTGAATCAGTATAGAACTTTACCAATAGTATATTAGCATTTTAATTTTCACACATCCCCTTCAACATTTGTTATTTTCCTTTTCTGTCATATTAGCCAATCTGACAGGTGCAAGGTAGTAGCACTGAATTGTTTTAATTCATGTTTCTCTCCTTAATAGTGATTTAGAGCACTTTTTCATATAATTATAGTTAGCTTAGATTACTTTGATTACTTTTGATTAATAACTCTCTGTTCCTGTGCTTTGACCATATATCAAATGAGGAATGGCTTTATTTCTATAAATTTGACTCCATTTTCTATATGTTTGAGAAGTGAAGTCTATCCGAGAAACTGACAGCTGTCAAACTATTGTGAAAATTTTTTTTTTCACAATAATGGTTACCAACTATGTATTTCCCTCCATCCTATTTCCTCCTCTGTTTATCTTCCTTTTACTCTCCTTTACTCTTTCCATTCTCAAAAGCATTTTGTTTTTGACTTTTACCCCCATCAAACTGCCTTCCATCCTATGAACCACCCCTACTCTTTTCTTTATACCCTTCCCCTCCTACTTTCCTATATGGTAAGACAGATTTCTTTACCCAACTGAGTGTGTATATTATTCCCTCTTTGAGCCAATTCTAATGGGAGTAAAGTTCATGTGCTCCCCTCCTTACTTGCCCCATTTTCCCCTCCACTATAAAATCTCAGGCCTCTTTTGTGTCAGATGATTTATCCCATTCTACCTCTCCCTTTCCCCTTCTCCCAGTTCATTCTTCTTTCTCATCCATTAATTTTACTTTTTAGATAATCATACCTCTGCTTTCTGTCTATGTATGCTCCTTCTAACTGCCCTAGTAATGGGAAAGTTTTAAGGAGTTGTAAATATCATTTTCCCGTGTAGGAATATAAATAGTTTAATCTTACCAAATCCCTTATGATTTCTCTTTCTTCTTTAACTTTTTACAATTCTTTTGCATATTGTATTTAAAATTAAATTTTCTAGTCAGCTTTGGTCTTTTCATCAGGAATGCTTGAAAGTCTTCTATTTCCTTAAATATCCCTTTTTCCCCTGAAGGATTTTACTCAGTTTTGCTGGATAGGTCATTCTTGGTTGCAATCCTAGCTCTTTTGTCCTCAAGAATAGCCTATCCCAAGCCTTCTGATCATTTGATATAGATGCTGCTAAATCTTCTATTATCTTGACTGTGTCTTCATGATATTTGATTGTTTCTTTTTGACTGCTTGTCATATTTTTTTTCCTTCATCTGGGAGGTCTGGAATTTGGCTATGATATTTTTAGGAGTTTTCATTTTGGGATCTCTTTCAGGAGGTGATCAGGGATTTTTTTTTTCCATTTCTATTTTGCCCTGTGATTCTAGAATATCAGCCCAATTTTCCTTGATAATTTCTTGAAAGATGACATTTAGGTTCTATTTTTGATCATGACTTTCAGGTAGCACAAAAATTCTTAAATTATCTCTCCTGGATCTATTTTCCAAGTCAGTTTTTTTTTTTTGTTTGTTTGTTTTTGGTTAGGCAATGGGGTTAAGTGACTTTCTCAGGGTCACACAGCTAGTAAGTGTTGTGTGTCTGAGGCCAGATTTGAACTTAGGTCCTCCTGAATCCAGGGCCAGTACTCTACCCACTGTGCCACCTAGCTGACTCTTAAGTTGTTTGTCCATGAGATTTTTCACATTTTCTTCTATTTTTAAATTCTTTTGATTTTGTTTCATTGTTTCATGATTTTTCATAAAGTCATTAACCTCTGCTAGCCAAATTCTAACTTTTAAGTAATTATTTTCTTCAGTGAGTTTTTTGTACCTCCTTTCCCACTTGGTCAACTCTACTTTTTAAGGAGTACATTTCAGTGAATTTTTGTATTTATTTTTTCCATTTGGCCAATTCTGCTTTTCAAGGCATTATTCTCTTCATTGGATTTTTGTGTTTCTTTTCCCATTTGGTTTATTCCATTTTTTTTTTTTTTTGTGAGGCAATCAGGGTTAAGTGACTTGCCTAAAGTCACACAGCTAGTATCATGTGTCTGAGGCCAGATTTGAACTCAGGTCCTTCTGATTCCAGGGTTGGTACTCTATCCACTATGCCACTTCCTAGCTGCCTCCTATTCCATTTTTTAAGGTGTTATTTTCTTCAGTATTTTTTGTGCTTCCTTTACCAAGCTGCTGACTCTTTATTCATGATTATCTTTCATCTCTCTCATTTCTCTTCCCAATTTTTCCTCTACCTCTCTTACTTGATTTTCAAAATCCTTTCTGAGCTCTTCCATGGCCCAAGACCCACTCATATTTTTCTTAAAGGTTTGGATACAGGAATGCTGACTTTGCTATAATCTTCTGAGTGTGTATTTTCATCTGCCTTTTCACCTATGGTCAGAATTTTTTTTCTATTGTTTGCTCGTTTTTCAGCCTATTTCTTGACTTTTAACTCCATGCTAAAGAGGGGCTCTCTTTTCCAAGTGGAAGGTACACTGTTCCAAGCTTCAGGGTTTTATTGTGCAACTGTTTACAGAGGTAATTCTGAGGACCTGTAAGTTTTGGGGTTTTTCAAAGTGGTGTGATCTAAGGAGAGGTGTGTTTACTACTCTCTTGTACTGTGCACTGGTTTGTGAGTGACCACAAGCATTCTTTTCTGCCCTGGAACTGTGATCAAGATCCCTGTTCCCCTGTCACCACAAGCTCTGCTGTGCTAGTGTTCCTCTTTACATTGGAACTAAGACCCTGAACTGTGATCCAGATCCAACTAAAAGCAATGCAAAATAATCCTGCCCCTGGTGCCAGCACAAGGACCCCTATAAATCTCCTTTTGACCATTGTCCTATCCCCTTACTGTCTGTGGGCTGAGAGGTCTGGAAACTGCCACTGCTGCCATTGCTCCTGGTTTGCTGGGGCCCAATACATGGTGTACTTTGCTCCTCTCTCTCCCTGGTGCAACAGTCCTTTCCTGCCAATCTTCTAAGCTGTCTTCAGCTGGAAAATTATTTCTCTCAATCTTTCTGTGGGTTCTGTCACTCTAGATTTTGTTTAGAATTATTATCTAAAGGTATTTGGAAGTTTGGGAAAGAGCTCAGGTAAGCTCAGGTGAGCCTTTACTCTACCATGTTGGCTCTACCATACCAGTAAATCTAAAGGGCCACCAGTACCCTGGTGCTGAATTTCCCTGTATAGTTTTACTAGCACTCTCCATATCCTGGCAATTAATTGCTTTCTTATCAACTCTGTGTTTCAAAAACCACACTCAAAGTTCTCAGAAGAGTTGTCATTGCTTTCTGTTCAGGATGGTAAGATCAATGACTCCTTCCTATGTTCCCAGAATGCCTATTCATGCTGCTAGCTATATTTGTCTAAGCCACAACTGTCCTTACCTTCTGCTCAAATATCAGCAATTGATCAGTGAACACCTCTATAGTTGTGTGTCGAGAAAAATCCTTAGCTAACATCTAAAACCATTAAATGAGGCTTCACCCAGAGGGTGGGATCTCAGAGGTGTCCCAAGCAAGTTTCAATTGGCTTGTGAGAGCTAATTATTAAATTAAACACTGAAAACAAATGTACCTATGTGGAGATGAGGGAAGAGGAGAATGAGAGCAGAAGCAAAGAATAGAATTGAGATCTCCCACTGGTGGAAGAATACTATCCCACATAGTTCTTATTGCTACTCATAGGAGTACTGTCATTCACTGCCCTGAGAAAAATTGTTGGCAGAACTTCTCTGCCAGGAATCTTATTCTTTATAAGGCAGACAAACTTATGAGAACCTCCAAAGTGGAACTTTAAGGTCTTTTCAAGTGGTTGAGATCCAGAGTAATTCAAATCTGTATCAATAAAAATGACTTACTTTCACAGCTAGCTCTATGAAGGGGCTAAATTTCCAAAAGGAGATGTGTTTGGTAGATGGGATTTATGTTACCCTCTCCAATCCTCTCCATGGTCTGCTGTATCCTATGACTAACTTGACACCGAGACAATTAGATCCAGAGATGTACCGGCAAATGTTTAGCAACAGGCTTTCTAAAAACCTATGATACTTTAAAATTTAATCTACATCATTACTATTTTTCTCTATCACTTAAAATATGTTTTAATTTATTTTGTTAAATATTTCTCAATCATATGTAAAATTTTAATATTCATTTTTTGATTGAGTTCCTAATTCTCTCCCTTCTCTCCCTCGCACATACCTGGAGAAGGCAAGTAATGTGATATCAATTACACATGTGAAGTCATGCAAAGCATATTTCCATATTAGCAATGTTATTAAAACACAGACACACAAAACCAAGAAAATTAAGGAAGTAAGAAAAGTATACTTTGATCCACACTCAGACTTCATCATTTATCTCTTGGGAAGTGGATAGCATTTTTCATCACGGATCTTTAAGAATTGTCTTGGATCATTATCTTGATCAGAGTAGCTGAATCTTTTAGAGTTCATCATCCTTACAATATTGGTGGGAGTTAGTGTTCTAGTTCTGCTTGCTCCACTTTGCAATAGTTCATATAAGTTTCTCCAAGTTTTTCAGAAACCACACTGCTCATTATTTTTTCTTTTCATTATTTCTTATGGCACAGGAGTATTCCATCACAATCATTTATCACAACTTGTTCCACCATTCCCCAATTGATGGACATCCCCTCAATTTCAAATTCTTTGCAACCACTGAAAAGAGCTGCTCTAAATATTTTTGTGCAAATAGGTCCTTTTCCTTTTTCTTTGATCTTTTTGGGATATAGATTGAGTAGTGCTATTGATAAATGAAAGTCTAAGCTCAGTTTTATAGCTGTTTAGGCATAGTAACAAATTGTTCTATAGAATGATTTGACTTGTTCATATCTCCACCAACATCTCTATGATATTTATCATTTTACTTTTCCATCACATTAGTCAATCAGATAGTTTTGAAGTGTTATCTCAGAGTTATTTTAATTTGCATTTCTCAGTTATCTAATTTCATTTTCTCAAACAATTGTATTGATATTTTTGTTTTGTGTCACTTACATTTCTTGATATATTATTCTTTTATTCTCCTCCTAAAAAATAAAGATTTTAAATGTAAAGGAAAGCTAGTTTAAACAATGCAAGACTATTCTGCACCCAAAAGAAAATGTAATACTGTATTTTTAAAAACAAAGGAACTCAAAATGTAACCCAAAAGAAATGCCGTAAAGAGAGGCATTTGAAACATTGCTGCTAAGCAAAGTAGTCCTTGGCAGATTATTTGCTTTGCAAATACCCCAGAAAACAGAAATACAAGAAAAGTAAATAAACACAGCAACCAAAAAAGAAACAAGTAATGAAATAAATTATTCCAGAAAAAAAAAAAACACAGAGGTCAGGGAAATGAGGAGAAACACTTATGTGGCTAAAGGAATGACAATAGCAAAAACAAAATAGCAAGATGACCATTAATGGATTGCTTTCTAAAAAGTACACAAGAAGACATAGATGAAAATGGAAATCAGATAGAAGTGATAGTAGAGGAACGGTCCTGAAATATCATGGACTAAACCTCATAGTACTTTGCCTATAAATAAATCCATGTTTACCTGCAGGACTAAAGTATAGAATGGGAAGGTATATAAAAGTAGAGAAGAGATGAAAAAAAGAGAAAGTTCTATACACTTTAATCAGTTGACTGGTAAATGATGAAGGAAAAATAATTTTTGTAGCTCCTAGGAAAAATGAGAGTTTACAGGAAAATGGGTGAGGTGCCAAAGGAAGAGATGGAAACAGTGTGAAAGAAAAAGATCATAAGGACAGAGCCAAGATAGCAGAAGAAAAGCAGAGACTCATTTGAGCTCTACCTAATTCGCCTCCAAATAAATTAAAAATAATCCCTTAAAACAAATTCTGTAGCAGCAAAAGCAAAAAGAAAAGAAAAGAAAAGAAAAAAAGAAAAAGAAAAGGAGTGAAACAATTTTCCAGTGTAAGATAACTAAAAGGTTGCAAAGAAAGGCCTGTCTCATTAAAGTGACAATGGAATGCAGTCCAGTGTTGTCCATGCCAGTGTAGGGCACATGACAGTAAGCCAGTAGCAGACCTTGAGTTGTTAAGGGTGGCTAAATGATTGGCATGACTTTCAGAGCTCTCAGTTAACAGATGGTAAGGAGATCAGACAAGTAGTCAAAAGGAGATTATAAGGAACCTTTTGCTGTCACTAGTGGAGGACTTTGTCTCATTACCTATATGGCATTCTGAGTTGCAGTCCCAAGGTGAGGAGGAGTAGCTCTAACACACTAGTAGGTGTGATCACAAGTTATGGAGGCCTTGGTCATAGTTCCAGGGCAGAGAAGAGTGCTTGTGGTTGCTCACAGAGCAGAGCACAGACCAAGAGAGCAGTGTCCATATCACTCCTTAGATCATATCAACCTGAAAAAACTGGAAACTTACAGACACCTTGAACTATCTCTGAATACAGAAGCACAGAATAATGCTGAAGCTTCAGCTAGTGTACCTTGAAACCCAGAAGGAAAGCTCATATACATAAAATTTAAAGTAAAGAAACAGTCTGGGAAAATGAACAAACAACAAAAAAGCAAACAAACAAAAAAACCCTGACTATAGAAAGTTACTATGGTGACAAGGAAGATGAAATCACAAGCTCAGAAGAAGATAATAAAGTCAAAAGAGCTATATCCAAAGCCACAAAGAAAAATTGGAATTGGTTTCAGGTCATAAGAGAATTCCTGGAAGAGCTCAAAAAAGGAGGAATATGGAGTGCTTGTGGCTAGCCTGTGCTTAAATAGAATAAATTACAATATTACTAAAGTTAATTTAGACTTTTAATACCAAACCAATCAAATTATCAAAGGGACATTTGCAGGATTCAAAAAAGTAATAATATAATTTATTTGTAAAAATAAAAGGCCAAAAATAGAAGTGTCAAACATGCAGCCCAGCCCAAACCAGATTAAAATGTAATCAAAAAAATTTAACAAAATATATTAAAATACAGTAGAACATACATAATGTTACATACATATGCAATATAGGGTTTTTGAAGGCAATATGCAACTTTCAGAGATCCTTATGTATGGTTTAGTGACCTTCATTTCTATTTATTTGACAACATTCATCTAAAAATATCAAGACAAAAAGGAGAATTTTAGAGAAATCCTGGAATGCTTATATGAATTTATACTTTAGAGAAATGAGCAGAACCAAGAAAACTTTATTTAATCTTGGAAGAGATAGTTACTAGAGGTTATTGAAGCAGCTAGGCAGTACAATTCATCTTTTTGAGTACAAATCCAGCCACAAACTCTTACTAGCTGTGCGACCCTGGGCAAATCCCTTAACCCTGTTTGCCTCAGCTCCTCATCTCTAAAATGAACTGGAGAAGGAATTGCAAACCTCTTCAGTATCTTTGCCGAGAAAACCACAAATGAGGTCACAAAGAGTTGGACACAACTAAAAAACAACTGAATAAGAGCTAATTGACTAGTGGGATGACATGGTAAGGACTATAATTTAGCTGAGTGGAGGATGGACTAGAGTGGGGAGGGGACTTGTGACAGGAAGACCACCCAGCAGGCTATTGCAATAGTGTAGGCATGAGGTGATGAGTGCCTGAGTGGTGGCCGTGTCAGAAGAGAAAGTAATGTATAGAAGAGAAGTTTCAAAAATAAAATCAACAGGACAACAGATTGTGTGAGGCAACAGATTGGATATGGGGTAGTGAGAGAGAATGATGTGATGAGGATGATGATTGTGAGTCTGAGTGACTGAGAGTTTGGTGATACCCTCCACAGTAATAGGGAAATTAGGAAAAAAGGGCAAGTTTGAGGGGAAAGATTTCAGTTTTGGACATCTTGAGTTTAAGATTTCTATGGGATATTCATAAGCAGTTTGAGATGTAAGTCTGGAGATCAGCAGAGGTTAGGACTGGAAAAATTGATTTGGAAATCATCAGCATAAAGATGATAATTGAATCCATTTTTGCTGATGAGATCAGTAAGTGAAATAGTAGAGGGAGAGAGAAGAGAAGAAGGTCCAGAACACAGCCTTGTGACACACATGGTTAGCTGGTAGGACCTGGATAGGGATCCAGCTAAGGGGAATACACATATAGTGGGGAATTTTAACTTAAATTTGTACTCTAAATGTGAAGTCCATATCCAATGACAAATGAGTGAGTGTACTGATGGAGGAGCAGAATTATATCAATCTAGACATTCTTCCTATTAACTTAACCCAAAATAAAAAGTCATTTTCATCTAAATGGTAGGATTCCTCATGAGAAATCTGAGAAAGGCAAAAAAAAAGTTGAATGGAAAAATGGAAAAAAATTGGGAAGTTGGTTTGACTACATATCAAAGCATGCCAAGAGACTTTTTCATGAGATATTTAATCAGCTCTCATTACAGTACTCATAATCAACTTTTCTTCAGTGATTCAGTATTTTCTTTTCCCCAATTACATGGAAAAACAATTTTAATTTTCAAGTTCCAAATTCTCTTCTCCCTTCCCACCCTTCATTGAGAAGGCAAGCTATAGGTTATATGTCTGCAGTCATGCAAAAGATATTACCATGTTAGTCATGTTGTGAAAAAGACACAGACCCAAAAAAAATGAAGTAAAGAAAAAGTATGTTTCTATATTCAGACTCCATCAGTTCTTTCCCTGGAATTGTCTTGGATCATTATATTGCTGAGAGTAGCTAAGTCATTCACAGTTGGTCATCATACAATATTGCTGTTACTTAGTACAATGATCTAATTCTGCTCATTTCATTTTGCATCTATCTGTCCAGATTTTTCTGAGAGCAGCATGATCAACATTTGGCTGTAATAAAAATAATTAATTACAATTTATGCATTGATATCAGTTATAGAAGACAACCCAGTAGAGAAATTATTTTTTTTTTCAGCCAAAGACAAGGTTTATTAGAACATCTGTCATATTGGGCAGACTCTTAAGGAGTCTGAACATTAGTGAGTTATTGGCTAGATTATAAGAATCTTAGCAGTGGCTAGATTGTAAGAATCTGAGCACCTTAATGCAGACAAGATGGAATTTATATACAGGAAGACTGTGGGAGGGATCTAGGAGTGGCCAAGTAGTTTGGTGTGACTGGAAAAGTGTCTAAGGAAGATCTGAATGGGAGTGGCCAGTAAGCTGGGGTGAACAGAACACCTGGAACCTGGACCAGGTGGCCAAGGGAGAATGTAGCCTAGCAAGGATTTAGGGTGGGAAATGACTGGGGGCCATAGGGAGGTAAGACAATGGAGGGCTAGGCTAGGTTAAAGGCAACAGAGAATTGGGAGATTGGGTGTAGCCACAATGAAAGGCCACTTGATGGAATTATAGACTCAGGTGAATGCCAGAGATTTGGCCATGTGGGAAAGTTCAGGGTTTTTTATTTCTGGAGTCCAGATGCCAACCCTATCATTCCCCACCTCAAACAATGGGACTGAAATTCTTTTGGGGTAAAGGGTGAAGGTCTCAGTTTCTGAAACTACTTCCTGCTGGCAAGGGGCATAGAGATGTCCTGGCCTGAAGGGGTCCCAAAGAGGAGGTTGACTGGAACCCAGCACAGGCTGCATCCAAGGAATGATGAGAAGATGTTGGCTGGTACCTGCCATTTGCTACCAACTGTAGGTGAATGCCCTGTAGCCTAGAAACACAAATCTTACAGAAAAGACTGCAGGGTCCAGATATGGCAGGATAAAACATCCTTAGCTCTGTTTGGATTCAGATAATTCAGTTTTCCAACCATGCAGTATCAAATCCATCTCAGAGCCAGACTCAGGAATAGCCAGGTGGGTAACATTCCCTTTCAAAGGAAACATAATGGAGAAACTGAGCTAAGAGGATCCTATCTTAGACTGAGGCTAAAACTGTCCTCTCGGCTTCTGGGAGCCAAGATGGTGGAGTAAAAAGTTAGTCGCTCTCACCCTCCCCTATCAACCTCTGAAAACCCAGAAAATATCACCCCAGGAAAAAAACCCAAAACAGCTGAACCAGAAGAAAGATGGGGAGCAGCAGTGCAGTAGCCCAGGTAGCTTGAGGGATTAATGGGAAAGGCCCCTGCTGCCCTGGGGGAAGGAGAGCAGTACGGAATGGGAGGCACCCCAGCCAGCTAGCAGAAAGTCCCACTTTAGCACACCAGGAAGAGATCCTGGTGCCTTGGCATTCTACAGCAAATGGGTCTCCCAGTGCCTCAGCAAAAACAAGGGAAGCAGCACTACAAAGGGCCCCTTTGGTGGATAAACATCCTGCAACATTCATCTGAAAGGAGCTGAAGAAAGCTAAAAGAAAGGAAAAGCAGGCAACCTAGAGTTGCCCGAGAGTTTCAGCTTTGCTGATTCCAGCCCAACACCTGGTAATTTGTCAGAACCCTACAGCCTCCAACTGCCAACCAGGAGGAGATCCTGAAACCAAGGTGGTCAAGCAGGCAAACACCAACACCTGGACCTCCCAGTGCCTCAGTGAGGGCAGGGGAACTGGTGGAAACCAGCTCAGAAAACCACCTGGTGCCTTGGCATTCTACAGCAAAGGAGTCTCTCAGTGCCTCAACAAAACTAAGAGAAGCAGCACTACAAAGGGCCCCAGGCAGATAAACACCCTGCAACACCCATCTAAAAGGGGCTGAAGAAAGCTAAAGGAAAAGAAAAGGAGGCAATCTAGAATTGCCTGAAAGTTCCAGCCTTGCTGATTCCAGCCCAACACCAGGTAGGAGATGGATATTCAATGAAATAGTAGACTTCAAACCTTCCTGATAAAAAGACCAGAGCTCAACAAAAAATTTGATGTTCAAGTGCAAGATTCAAGAAAGATATAAAAAGGTAAATGGGACAGAAAGCTACAATATGTTGTTAATAAGGGCAAATTGTTTACATCCCTACAAGGGAAGATGACACTTGGAATTCTTGAGAACTGTATTGTTATTACACCATGTTAAAGGAGTATACATAAAGGGGGTGGATATAAGTTGACTTTGATGTAATGATTAAAAAAATCTAATCAAGTGGGTTAAATGGATCCAAGTAAGTGGATTAGTCTGATCTAAGAAAAGGTACTGAGAAAGGAGGAGGCAGACAAGGGTAAATTACATTACAGGAAAAGACACAAAAACCTATTACCACAGAGGGAAAAAAGGGAGGGGGATGAGCATTGTTTGAACCTTACTCTCATCAGATTTGGTTCAAGAAGGGAATAGCATAATTAGGTAGGTATAGAAATCTAACTTGCCCTATAGGTGGTAGGAGGGAAAAGGGGAAAGAAAAGGGAGGGGGGATAGAAGGGAGGGAAGAAGCAGTAAGGGTGAAGGGAAAGAAAAGGGAAAAGGCTAATAGAAGGGAGGTGGGACTGAAAGAGACAATGGTCCAAAGCAAAACACTAGTAGGGGGGCGGAGGAGAAAGGAGAAAGAAAAGCAGAAACAGGGGGAAAAGAGGATGGAGGAAAATATGCAGATAGTAGTCATAACTGTGAATGTGAATGGGATGAACTCCCCCATAAAATGGAAGTGGATAGCAGAAGGGATTAAAAACCATAATACTACAATATATTGTTTGCAGGGAACACATTTGAAAAAGAGTGACACACACAGGGTAAAGGTAAAAGACTGGAGAGGAATATATCATGCTTCAACTGAAGTTAAAAAAAAAAGCAGGGGTAGCAATCCTGATCTCAGACAAAGCAAAAGCAAAAATAGATCTTATCAAAAGAGATAAGGAAGAAAACTACATCCTGCTAAAAGGCACCATAGACAATGAAGTAATATCATTACTAAACATATATGTACCAAATGGTATAGCATCCAAATTTTTAGAGGAGAAGTTCAGGGAGTTACAGGAAGAAATAGACAGCAAAACTATACTAGTGGGGGACCTCAACCTCCCCCTCTCTGAACTAGATAAATCTAACCATAAAATAAACAAGAAAGAAGTTAAGGGGGTGAATAGAATATTAGGAAAGTTAGGTATGATAGACCTCTGGAGAAAACAGAGTGGGGATAGAAAGGAATATCCTTTTTTCTCAGTGGCACATGACACATACACAAAAATTGACCATGTACTAGGGTATAAAAACCTCACAGTCCAATGTAGAAGGTAAAATGCCTTTCTCACTAGATGCTGCAGGGTCCTGTCAGTGGTACTGAATACACTGGAGCCTGGGTTCTCCATTTCTGCAATGTAGAGCAAGTTACTGATGGTAAAGATCAAGGTGAATGACCCCAGGCTGTGGCCATGGGCTGTAGAAAGAGAAGGGAAGAAGTCCTCATACCTGAAACTAGGGCACATTGGTCAGCACACCTGAAAACACCCAGCTACTAGTGTCTTACTCCTTCCCAGGAAAGAAACGCAGCATTCTGAGTCCCAATGATGGCCATGTGATGGGACATCTCCCAGTCTTAAATGCCGCCTTGTTTTATACTTCCCATCTTCTAGTCTCACATTTAGTACTATCCCAGGAAATAGCCATAGGTGCTGACAGTTTTTACCTATGAAGCTGGAGAACAGTGAAGGAGGCACAGATGTTGCTGGGATGAATGTGGTTACTGCAGAACCTGAGAAAAGATCATTATGAATGAAAACCATTGATACCAGTGATAAGTGGCAATGCCACTTATCACTGTCTTCAACATGAGCTATGGGAGAAGGACTCTTCTTGGCTTGGATGCTGAGTCTCCTTGTGGGTGCTCTCAATCTTCAGCTATGGGGACTGAGGAAGATACAGAGACTGACACGTAGAGGCCAATCGGACTGCAAGCTGCCCCATTCAATTGTAAATGCTTTTCAAATAGGTATTGCTTCAGTCATTATATTTTTATCCCCAGCACCTAGTACAGTGCCTATCCCAAGCAGAGGTTCCCAAAGTGTGTGATACAACCCCTGGAAGGTGCTGGAACAATCCAGGGGGGGCAGTAGTAGCCTTGAATGCAATTGGGGGGCATTGAATAAAAATATGGGGGCAGTGGAAGCATAAGGAAAGAAGA
>NW_020954687.1:0-16227 GCF_900497805.2 Vombatus ursinus
CTCTCTCTCTCTCTCTCTCTCTCTGTCTGTCTCTCTCTCTCTTTCCCCTCTCCTCTCACTTTCTCTCCTCTCTCTCTCCCCCTCCTTTCTCTCTCTCACTTTCTCTTCTCTTCTCCCCTCACTCACTTCTCTCCTCTGCTATTCCAGACCCTCCCCTCCCCCAAAGGCATAACCCCTAGATCTAGGTAAGTCTTGTCAGTCTCCCACATCTACAAAGCACTTTCCTTCACTCCCTGTCTGCCGGTCTGCCACCTCCAGGAAGTCAATCCCGATTATCCCCTTCCCACCACCCACACATACACTTAATGCATCTTACTCACTTCTCCCGGCAGAGAGAGAAGTCAGAACACAACAGCATCTGTGTCTCTCCCTCATCCGCACTGAGGTCGTCTGTGTTGGCTTTCGTACTTTGTCAAAATCCTGAAGACAGACTGACAGTGCCTGAAGAGAAATTCTTCTAAACACCTAGCGTTCACCAAGCTGCTCATCCTTCCATAATCTGGACTGCTGGATGTGTCATTTTCATACCTCTACTTTCTACTTAAATGCACAGAAACCACTACCCCAACACATGCATGCACATCCTGACCTTTAACCCCCACCCAAACCCTCCAAATCACTATTGGTTTAAACTGTACTGAACTAACTAGTGGGGTTCCACCAGCAGCTGCCACATTTGCAACCCTGCTGGGCTCCCAATAAGAAAAGCAACAGTAATCATAATAAATGGGCAGCTCATTGATGCAGTGGCTAGAACACCTGATCTGGAGTCAGGAAGACCTGAATTCAAATACAGCCTCAGACACTTACTAGCTATTTGACCCTGACTGAGTCACTTAACTTCTATTTACCTCACTTCCTCACCTGGAAAACGGGGACACACTGGAGAAGAAAATGGCAGACCACTCCAGTATCTTTGCCAAGAAAACCCCAAATGGGGTCACAAAAGGTCGAACATGACTGCACAACAACAAATCATAATAAATAATAATTTGCACCAGAGATGTTTTTGATGGACTTACAGAACATAGGCTTCCATCCCAATGCTTTTACTCAATTACAAACAATAATCATTTTATTCAAAAATGTTAAAAATAAGAGCATAATAACAGTATAGTGACCTGTCCCAGGGCAATTTCTGTCTGAATACCATAGATATAAGGTGAAGACAACACCAACAATAAGCCTATACCCTAATACTTTTATTCTTTTGTTACATATTACATATATATATATACATATATAATTTTATTTATGCTTTTACTATTTTGAAGTGTTTAGCACAGTGCCTGGCACATAGTAAGCACTATATAAATGTTAGCTATCATTATTATTATTATTATTATTATTAAACTACAAAAAGCTGTTTTGACCATCAGTGTAATAGTCTGTAGAATACTAAATACAAGCAAGTAGTAGCAGGATAGTGACTTGTCCCAAGACTATTTCTATCTGAATTCCATGGCACAAGATGAGGGCTAGAATAACAGCAATATATTAGCAGGAATACTCTGCTTCCCAAGATTCACAACTTAAACCACTTTTAATCTTTGCAAGGTAGCTTCCTCACAACCCTTTGGGGCCGACGACGTCTCCACCTGAAGGCCCTTTCTTTAGCCTCTCCAGTCCCCGTCCAGAATCCGACGTCTACCCCCACAGGATTCTGGAATGGGGAATACACGTTAGTCCAATTCAACCAGGCATTTTCTCCAGCTAGATCAGCCCACCTGGACCTGAGTGGGACTAAAAGATACTGGCCTTCAGAAACCTGGGGCTGGGAGTCCTTCGTGGTGGGAAAGGGAGAAGAAGAGAGGGGAGGAGTAGAAGGAGAAGGAGGAAGAGAAGCAGGTGGAGGGGATTTCTGTGAATTATGAAATCTAGTAGCTACCATGCAAATGAGGTCTAACACATCATGCAAATAGCATGGAGTTAAAGCTAGAGAAGGGGAATTAACAGAAATGCTACTGAGGGCCCATGGAAGAGGGGTAAGAGGCTAGGGGTCAAGAGTGGGTGTTTTGGTAGGGGGGAGAGCGGCCACGGGCGACAGGGGCCCTTCCAGCCAAACCAGCAGGGGTGGGGATTATGGCTGGACTCCCTGCTGTCAGGTTAGAGCTGATGGATCCTGGCTGGTGGTGGAGGACAAAGACAGCACTGTGCTGGGCGTCAACGTGTTCCCATCCATCAGAGGGTAACACAAAGGGTGGCGGGGGCAGGATAAGGAAGAACCACAGGCCCTAAGGGAGAGGAAGCCCCAGCGGCAGACACCGAGTCCAGTTTTGTTTTTCTATCTTTTGGGCTCTTTTAGTAGGGAGAAGCTACAACCAGGTGCCCAGGTAATGGGAGAAATCTAACTTCCTTTAACCATCAGGTCAGTCTGGACAAGGACACATACAGAATCAGAGAATCCATGTGCTCACAAATGCATACACATTTGTGTATACACACTAACATACACACTTCCTTTAGTATGTACGGTCCTCAAAAGCCGGGATGGCTCTTTTATGTTGTATGTGGATCCCCAGAGCCTGTCACTCTAGTAGTAAGTACTTAAGTAAGTGTGAGTAGATGCTTAATAAATGTTTGTTGATTGACTGGTTGACAAATACACACACACACACACACACACACACACACACACACACAGAGTTATTATCTATAGGACCTCCACTTCCCCATGCTTCTAACCATCTGGATCATCAGTGGTGTAAATATGACCCCTGATCCTCCTACTAATAAGGTGCTGAGTTGATGACAGACGATAAACGACTTTGCCTATTTTCACTCTTGATATAATCCAGAACACAGAGACAAAAACCAAAGGAAGAAGGCACGACGTTGGTGAACTCCATACTTTACCGGAGAGACATCATTCTGGGGAAGTATCTGTTCTAATGGGGGAAGGCAAAATTCAAATCATCAAGCATTTATGAAGTACCTACTATGTTCGAGACACTGCTAGGCACTGGGGTTTTGAAGGCAAAAACTAAACTTGACATCTCTAAAAGCTGACGTTCTAGTGGAAGAATGAGACATGATCCTTTGCTCTTGGGATTGTGTCTCAAGCTCCCCATTTAATTGAAGAATTTACTATTTAGATGATGGTAAATGTGGACAGATGGTCTATGCTTTTCTTTGACAACAGTTCAACCAACACTTATAAAGCATCTACTGAGTGCAGATCACTATGCTAGGCAGTAGGTGAGGAAGTTTAGATAAGAAATTATCCCTGTCCTCCCAGAGCTTACAGTCCAGTAGGAAAATGACACACATACAGAACACTAGTACAGTCGAAGGGTGCAGAACAAAATACACTGAGGTCTCCAGAGGGAAAACTTTACAAAGCCGTAACTACAGTGAAGCAATGGATACTTTGTCCCATAATGCCTGACATCTGTGTGTATGGAAAGGAGGGTGCAACTTTCCTTCTGCAGTCTTCTTGGTCCCATAATCTTTATAGGCCCCCATACTGCAGCCCCCTGCATCTGCAGCAAGACTGCCTCTATTCCCTTGCTCAGTCTACCACCACCCAACAGTCCCAGCAGCCAGACCCCAGCACTGCAAGTATGGTCTTATACCCCAGGGTCAAGAGTCTTAACTACTGCCACACCCCCATCTCAATCTGCACCCTCTTCTCCCACCCACATCTTCCAGGGAGCTGGGGGAAACTAGGAATACAGGTCATACTCTCTAGGGGATAGAGCACCCAGTTATGCAACTGCATCTAACTGGGAACATGAATGCTGTGCCCTTATTCCAGTGGACCCTAAGTTGGGATCCTGAGGCCTTCCTATATCCACATACGGGCTCATCCCTGACACGGTCCTACCCTGAACCCTTTTCCTGGAGACCTCCCCAGCAACAGCCAAGGGGGTATCTGATCAGCCACAGTCAGATACACTGTACATTGACTCCAACATAGTGGTGCCATTTTGGTCCTCATTGTGTATGAACCAACCAACCAAGCGGTGAGTGCAGGATGAACGTAACAGAGAACAGTGAAGATGAGGGGAACATGGGGCTCCTAAGGCCAGTTGTACAAACATTTCTAACTTGATCTCCTTAGTTATTTATGCAGAAATAATTTATTTATTCCAGAAAGGATCTGTAGAGTAGAAGCATCATTATGAGCACAGATTCAGACCTAGAAGGGACCTTAGAGGTTATGTAGTCACAGAATTCCTGAGCCGAAGGAACCTCACTGGCCATCTGGTCCAGCCCAGTCAGAGACAGAATCCCACCTCCAACATTCAGACAATTGTCAAGCAGCCTTTGCTTGAAGAACCCACCACCTTCTGGGGCAGCCCAGCCCACTTTAGGGCAACTCTAACCACTGTAATCCTGTCAGCAAGCCTCCTTCCTCACTTCCTCCCCTGTTCCTCGTTCTGCCCTCTGGGGCCAAGTGAAACAGATCTATCTTACACAAGAGAGCCTTTCAAGTACTTGAAGACAGCTCTCATGTCCTCCTGACACTTCTCCAGGGCAAACATTCCCAATGCCTCCAAATGATCCTCAGGTGGCATGGACTCAAGGCTCTTCACCAGCCTGGTTACCCTTCTCAGGATGCTCTTGAGCCTAATAAAGCCCTTCCTCTAATGTGGTGTCCAGAACTGGATCCAATGCTCTAGGTAGGGTCTGACCAGGGGCACTATCAATATCCTGGCATTATTGACAGTGGAAATGTTATTACCACCTTCCTCCAGGGAGCTAGGCCTCCCTGAATGTAGCCCAAGTTCATGGTAACTTTTGTTGACTCATGGTTCAACCTCTTCATATTACAGATGAGGAAACTGAGGCCCAGAGAGGTTGAGACTTGTCTGAGGTCACACAGGAAATAAGTCACAGATGTAAACTCTGGTACTCACCAGGTGTCAGCCCAAAAAACCCTCAGCTTGCCTTAGCTGCTTTTGCCCAAGAGCCTTGGAAACATGCCCCCAACCCTTTATTATCATGGAGAAGTTATACAAAAACCTTCAGTATTTTCATGCCAAAGACCAATGCTGTTGTATAACAGAGGCAGAGCAGAACTGGCTCTTCGGCCCCCTTCCTCCAGACCCCTGACCTATCTTCCATTCTTTCCACAAACCTTTGAGTAGAGGACTTGACAGAGGGCTCACTTTCTCCTACAGCTTCTAAGCACCGTTGAGGCTAACTCCTGCCTTGTGGGGTGAGAATGTACAGAATGGGGAGAGGGGAGCACACCACAGGCCTTTTAGCCAAAGCAGTCCTGGCTCTTGGCTCCCAAAGTGCCTGGAGCTGCCTCATAGGATATTTGTATGTCAGTGATGTTTCTCAATGAATGTCAACTCCCTGACGCCTTTCCCCTTTCCTCATTGCAATACACATGGTCCCCCTCACTGCACCATCTTTGTTCTTTTCCCTTAGCCTTTGATGAAAAGAGAATGTCCAACCTAGGGGAAAAAACAACACCTGAAATGAATGACTGCCCCAGAACAAGAAGCAACACAGAAGGGGCAGTGTGCTGTAATGGAGAGAGGGGAGAAGAAAGGGACATACCTATTATGTGCCAGGCACTATGCTAAGTACTTCAGAAATACTATCTCATCTGATCCTAACAACAACCTAGGATCTAGGTGCTATTATTATCACTCCATTTTATAGATGAGGAAATTGAGGCAGACATGAAGTGATCTGCCCAAGGTCACACAGAGATGGCAATGACCTTAATAATATAAAGGAAAAAACCCTAGAGGACATCCGAGCTCAGATCAATGTACTGACCAATGTTGATGATAGAACAGATGATGAAACATAGTTTACGGCAGGTGATTAATAAGCCCTCATTAATTGACTGATTGATATGTCCCTTCTAAGTAGAGAAGTGGCAGGCCATAGGTACAGAATGCACCATATGCCATTGGTTACAATCATTGTTTTGGTTGGCTGCGCTTAACTATATTATTTTCTTACAAAAGTGAATTTTATTAGCAAAGAGTACTGGGAAATGAGACTGACTACTCTTAGACATCAACAAAAAATTTTTTAAATAAATTTTTAAAAAAAAATAAGTATTAGACCTGCCATCAGGAGACCTGGGTTTGAATTCTAGCTCCTATACTTATTGGGAAAACCACTTAACTATGTATAAAATGAGGATAATAATGCTTGTTTTCCTATCTCCCAGGAGTTTCGTGAAAAAGGTGTTTTGTAAATTTTAAAGTACTATTTAAGTAAGAGTGTTTTTTTAATATCATGGTGGACTATATCAAGGGGAGTTGTGAGGCCAACTTGAGATATGAAAGTTAGCTGTTGCTGAGCCAATGAAAGGCCAGGGTGGAGAGAGAGATTCCTCTGGTTCCTCAACAGATCATTCATTTATTCATTCATTCAACAACCACTTGTTAAACACCTTCTACTCCAGGTGCAAAGCAATGAAGCTAGGACTGGGAAAAATAAAAAGATACTTAAGGTATGATCTCTGCCTTCACAAGGCTTACAGTACATTAAGGCAACAGAATCAGCCAATAAGCATTTATTAAGTGCCTACTGTGTTCCAGGAACTATGCTAAACAAGAGAAAAGACAATCCCTGTACTTGGGACGCTTATGCTCTAGAACCACAGAATGACAGAACCTTAGAATTGGGAAATTGTTTTGAAGGCTGATCCATCTCTCTAGCCAGTACAGGAATGCCCTTCAGGACATCCCTGACAAGAAGTCAGTCATTTCTTCCTGGGTGTTGGACAGCTCTCATTGTTCTGTTAGAAAGGTTTTCCTTATACAGGGCCAAAAATCTGCCTCCCTGAAACTTCCATTGATTGATCCTGGTTTGGCCCTCTAGAGCTGGGTATAAAAGTCCAACACTTCTTCCACATGGCAAACAAGATCACTAACAATGCAAAAAACATGCTAACTACCTGTATGGCAAACACAATATGTAATAAGGGATATGGCTTAGATGCTGAGGTCCCTTCCAGCTCTCAATCCTATGAAACCTATGAGTTGTTCTGGAGTTCAGGGGTGAGGAGTGATTCCTGCTAACTGGAAAAGAATGAGGGCTTTGAGGAGAAGGTGAGATTTAAGGGACCTTGTTCTCTGTCATTCCCAAGCTTACAAACTTCCAATCACCACCCTCATATTGCAGCCAGAACTGTTCCTGGTGACCCCTTGAAGGAGGGATCCCCCTGATCAAGAAGAGAAGCAAGGTGGCTTCAGGCTGGCTAGGGAGTGGGCCAGAGTAAGTGGGATAATCAGCTCCCAATGGCTCCTGACGCATGTGAAAATGGGTAAAGGTAACATGGCTGAGACTTTGTGCCCAAATAGCAGCTCTAACCCAAATAAGCTGTGCCCCTCAGCAAGAAGCCTTCCTTCTCCCAGTTCTGTCCCCGTGACTCCCTCAGACAAGAGACAGCGAAGGATGTCAAGGCCATTCTGAAAAAAAAAGGGGGAGCTAGGAACCATTTGTCCCTCTAGATTCCATGACTATTCTGTCCCTATCCAGACAGACATCAGCTAGCTTCCCCCTACCCAGAACCTAACAAGAAGTTATGGGGTTTACATTCTAACAAAAGGGGCTTGGGTTAGACCCAAGGAAGAACTTTCTGGCAATGAAGTCTTATGAGTCATGTCATGAAACTGAAGAGCTGAGGGAGACTTTAGGGATTATCTTGTTCAATTCTATATTTCAGATGAGGAAACTGAGGCTCAGACAGGGCAGGTGACTTGCCCAAGGTCATGTCGCTTTTAAGAAACACGAAGAGCTTATAGAATCTCCTTCCTTAGGCTGGAGTCTTTTCAGCCAGGATAGAATCTCAGGAGATTGGGATGTTTACATGAGCTTCTGTTGGAGAACAGAGGTGTGGGTGAGATGACCTTTCAAGGTCCCTTCCAAGCAAAGCCCACCCCCTCACCTCTCTGTCTTGCCACTTCAGGGACCCAGGGGGGCCAGGCTGCCTGACTAGGCATAATTGAAAGGAGCAGATGAGGAAAGAATGCTGTGCAGCCTCCCGCCTCCCCTGCCCCACAGGGGCTTCAGAGAAACGAAAACTAATCAAATTACACCCAACGGCCTCCCTCCCCGTGCACAGGAGCCACTGGACCTGCTTGGGGCAGGCCGGCCTGGGGTAGGGGACAGGGGGGGCCGAAAGCCAGGGGGGGAGAGGGGGAAGGGGGAATCACATCTAATCCACTGTAAATGTCTTGATGTGCAGCAACAGCTTAGAGAGAGGCTCAGGTTTCCAAGGGGTCGGCTATATTTATCTCTGATTCCATGCCAGCGGGAAGGGTTTAAATGGCACCCGGCAGTTGGTGTGAGGGGTTTGAGGGGTTGCAGGAGGCCGGGGGCTGGTGGCAAGAGCAAACATCTCCTGACCCCATGGAGCTCTATGAGACTTCTCCCTACTTCTACCCTGAGCCCCGCTTCTATGAAACTGAAAACTACCTGCCTGTCCGGCTCCCGGGCTTCGAGCCCCCGAGCTACGAGCGGGCTGACCTGGGCCTGGGCCCTGACTGCCGGGTACCCCTGGAGGACAAGGGCTCGGGTTCAGCTGAACACTGCCCTGGCCAGTGCTTGCCATGGGCCTGTAAGGTGTGCAAGCGGAAGACGGTGTCCGTGGACCGAAGGCGGGCAGCGACCCTGAGGGAGAAGCGAAGGCTCAAGAAGGTCAACGAGGCCTTCGAGGCCCTTAAGAGGAGCACCCTGCTCAACCCCAACCAGCGGCTGCCCAAGGTGGAGATCCTGCGAAGTGCCATCCAATACATCGAGCGTCTCCAGGCGCTGCTCAGCTCCCTCAACCAGGAGGAGCGGGACCTGGCCTGTTACCGCTCGGCGGGGCCCCAGCCAGGGGTAAGTGGCAGCTTCTGCCTCCTGTTCCAGGATCGTTCCAGGACCGTTCCAGGATGCATGTGGGTGGACTCGATTTCCAAAAGCAGGGCTGGGGCATTTTGCAATGGGAGGGAAGGAAGTCAGGTAGCAAGGACAGGGAGGAAGATGCTTCCGAGCAGCCATTGAGGTTCTGGGTGCATTCCCCCCTCCACTCCCACCCTGAGTCAGCGTGGGTTGGGGAGGGGGTGCTGAAATGGTTCAAGAGGCCCCCATGAGGCCGAGCAGGGGTTGGGGGGAAGGAAAATTGGATGGGATGACCGAGGGTCTAAGTGGGTCAGCCCCAGACCAGGGTTTAAAGGCAGTAAGGCATTCCAGATTGATGTGAGGAAAAACTTTGGCAGAGAGAGCCTGAAAGGGTGTCTGGGAGTGGGAATTTAGTTTGCCTGGTGGAGAGGGAGCCAAGCATATGGGTTTGAGCATTTAACAGGGGATTGTGGTGTTGGCGATCTGCGACAAGCCCATGGGGCTCACGACAGCTCTGCCCCAGGCCAGAGAGAGAGGAGGACCAGGAGATAGCTGCTGGGCAGAGAGAAAACGCCCCTACTTCTCCAGGGAGGGGGGACCCGTCCGGCAGGGCAGGAAGAGGAAGGGCGCTCTCTCACCATGGCAAATTCCTGCCCTCTAGAGAGTCAGAAACAAAGGATGTCGCCCGGGGTCAGCACCCTGACACCAAAGCCACAAGGACAGAGTGATGGGAGTCCCGGGAAGGGCGCTGACTAGAGACGACTACAGGGAGAAGTCCAGCGTCCCGGGCTCCCAGACAAGCAGAGGCAGTCTTCGCAGTGACTGTTAGGCGGAGCTTAGGAGAGCCGGAACTCGTCACTGGGACCCCAGAGAGTTCCTTGGGCTTAGAGATCCTTGGAGCCAAATTGAGGCAGTGGTAGTGTCTCCTACAGATGGGCTTCTGTAGCCTGAGCCGCAGACCCCGGAGTTTAGTTCTGGTTCTCCTGGGGTAGTAAGAAGGGAGAACCCTTGGGGAACTGGAGTGTTTTCTATCCTTGGAGCACCTTCACCATGTCCCCCACCCTGTCTAACAGGTGCCCAGTGAATGCGGCTCCCACAGCGCCTCCTGTAGTCCTGAGTGGGGTACTGCACTGGAGTTCAGCAGCAACCCTGGGGGTAAGTTCCGAGCTACCCAATCTCACCCTAA
This sequence comes from Vombatus ursinus, assembly GCF_900497805.2. NCBI lineage: Eukaryota > Metazoa > Chordata > Mammalia > Diprotodontia > Vombatidae > Vombatus > Vombatus ursinus. The sequence goes on from NW_020954687.1 coordinate 9,992, forward strand.
AGCCCCTGTTCTCCTCTGCTAGAGGCTGCAGTTTCCATCACGCTTTTTGTATCTCCACTCTATTCCCTCTGTCCCTCTGGTTACAGTCCTCCCTGCTCCCAGACTGGTCAGAGGAGATATTTGTGTGCTTTCATCCCCTCCTCTCCTCGCCTACCTCACTCTCACCCCACTAAGTCTTTGGACATTCCCCAAGGCAAAAAGGGTACTTGCCCCAGGGGTCCCTGGGAATTGCTAAATCAAGCCTAAGTGGACTGCGTATTCACATATACACACATTCACATTAACACACGGAGATTGCACATTTAGGACAAGGACTACTGGGGTCTGCTTACACTTATCTCAAATATCCCATCTTATTCCATTACTTCCCTTTTCTGGGCTCCAAATCCCATTCTGCTCCTCGCCTACAGCTAATATTGTACCTTCTCTTCCCCACCGCAGACCATTTGCTCCCAGATGACGCCTCCGATGCCCACAACCTGCACTCCCTCACGTCCATTGTGGACAGCATCACAGTGGAAGACGTTTCCGCAGCCTTCCCAGATGAAGCCATACCGAACTGAAGCCAGCTATGAGGTGGGGGTGGCTTTCCAAGGGGGCCAGGGCCACGGATACCACTGCCTCCAAAGCAGGGATCTCACAGCCTTGGATGTTCCAACGCCAGGAGGTCACCCACCAGAGCTACCAAGTCTCACAGACTTTCCCGTGTCTCTGAGAAGTTGGATCACAGCCTTTGAAGAGAGGTCTCTTCCCCATTCAGCTGGGTTTTTTCAGCTCCCTTCTCTCCAGGGAGAGAAATCAGGGAATACTGGGTGGCCGCTCCTGCATGTCAACCTGGCTGGCAGCTGACCCTTTCCAAAATGTCCCTCTGTCTTACCCCCCACCCCCCAAAAAAAAAAAACATTATGAGTGATAGGGATAGGAGCCTGGGCAGTGTGACCCATATGCTCTCATCTCTCCCTGATTCCAGTGGCTGGGCTGGGCCCGCCCTCAATAGGGGAAATGCTCTATCCAGGTATGCCTGGGGGCCAAGCTATTATTGGGGTCCTCCCAGTGTTGTGTTGTTTTGCTTTGTTTTGTTTTTATAAAGTGGACATTTGACCAATGTCTCCTTGTGCCAAAGTCAGGGGCTCCTGGGAGTAAGGTTACAGGAGGCTGGGGGGAGGGGGAAATGGCAGTGGGGATCTTGAGGGTTGTTGGTTTCTTTTTTTTTTTTTTTACTAAGCACTGTGTGGTTTTGCCATTGTTTTGTATTTTTTTTGCTAACTTATTTAGATTTCCTTTTTTTAAAAAATAAAAATGAATAAAAATCTAGGTGTTTGAAGAACCATGGGGGAAGGAGGAGTGGAGAGGATACCAATAGCTCCCATTCCCCTTCCCCTTTCTGCTCAGAAAACTGGCTGCATTCCCGTGGGCAGGGTTTCCAGCAAGAGGATAGGGAAGGGAGGGTTAGGAAGGAGTTTGGGGGAAGGGGCGAGATTAGTAGCATTGATCTTCATAAGGTCACAGGGCAGAGGACACTCTGGCCACTGCTGCCATTCCACCCACCCTGGGAAAGCCTGGCAAAGGTCTCAGATAAAACAATGAAGGTCACAAGGGTGTGAACCCGACAGACATTCGATTCCACTGTTATTCCATTCCATGCCATGGCATGCCACTGGCATGCCACTCCCCCAGTCATTCCAACTTGACAAACATTTATTAAATGTCTACCATGTGCAAAGAACTATGTGAGGCATTGGAGGAACAAGTGTAACAACAAAACAGCCCTGACTTCAAGGAGCTTTCCTTCTCTAGTGGGGACACAACACACACACACAGGTCTAAGGGACTGTGTGGTAATTTAGAGGTGGGACACTAAAACCCTAGGGGTGGGAGTTGGGATCATCTAGGCTTCGTGAAGGAGGTGGCACCCAAGCTGAGCCTTGAAGAGCATCAAAATCTAAGAGGTGAAGTGAGAAGGGAATTCATTCCAGAAATGGGGAAACAGCCTATTTAAAAGCATGAAGGCTGGAGGGAATGTTGAAATTGGTAAATAGCAAGTACATTTGGCTGAAACGATGAACATATGAAGGAGAGTAACATAAAATGTCTGGAAAGGACAGTGGGAACCATATTTTGGAGGGCTTAAAATGTCAGGCTGAAGAGTTTGTATTTTATACTGTAGGTAATCCCAGGATAGAATGAGGCAGTGACACGGTCACTCCGTTTTGTACATGTTCTTTTTTTTTTGCTTTTTGGTGAGGCGATCAGGGGTTAAGTGACTTGCCCAGGGTCACACACGGCTAGTAAGTGTCAAGTGTCTGAGACTAGATTTGAACTCAGATCCTCCTGTCTCCAAGGCCAGAGCTCTATCCACTGAGCCACCTAGCTACCCCTCTGGTACATGTTCTTATCACCGTGCCTCATAACCAAAGGAGTGGGATTGGACTCAAGGTGCCTTCCTCCCCCACACCCTTACTTTGATTCTTCTCTTGGCTTCCCACAACCCCAAGAGAGAAGGTCCAGGGGTCCTCTGGGGAGATGGAGAGTAATTATAACAAGTAAGGGTTGGAGATGATCACATGTTCATTTGCCTTTCAATAGAGATACATCTCTCCCCTTACCTCTCCCCCAACTCAAAGTTACAAGATGTATTGATCTTTGCCATTAGCCCAACAACTGAAGATGACAAAGAGTAATTATTGAAAGGGTAGCAAAGGTTTTCTTGCTTTTGAGGTTGTTAGTTTTTCGAAGATTAGATGGAATAATTGAAAACTCTAGCTCATCAGACAATATTAAAGTGGGCCAGACAGTTTTGGAGATGATGTAATGATTAACCAAAGAGGGTTGACATTAGCTGGAATTTGAGTTTCCTTAGCCCCCCACCCATTTCCACCACACACACACACACACACACACACACACACACACACACACACACACAGAAACTCAGACTCCTTTGGGATTAACATGAATTATAGACTATTAAAAGGAAGTTTATTACTTTCCAGTAATATGTCACATTTGCAACTGGGCTAATGTCCCATAAATAACAGACACTAAGAAATGCATTAATTATAGCCATATTTATACTGATGTTTTCAGATGTAATCATTCATCTTCTTATTTTATTAGTATCATTTACTGCTTCTCAGTAAAAGATGACATGTTATTTCAAGAACCTAGATCAAAATCATAATGTGAACAATTCACCCTGTATTTCCTAACCTGAGGTCCAGCATGGTAGTCAATAACTCTATGGCCTAGAGTAAATGATATCACCCCTCTGAGCTTCAGTTTGGTTATCTAATCTAATTCGATAAAAATTAATTATGTGCCTACTATGTGCAAAGCACTGTGCTAGATGCCAGGGATACAAGATAAGGAGTTTACAGTCTACTGGGGGATACAACACATAGACAGATAAATATATTCATGATAATCTGAAAAGACAAATTGCTAACTTAGAGGGTCAGGAAACGTTTCCCCTAGGAGATGGCATGTGTGTTGAACCTTGAAGAAAACTAGGGGCTCTAAAAGGTGGAAATGAGGAGGAAGTACATTTTAGGGTTGGGGGTGGGGAGGGTGCAGCCCCAAGCTGCCTTTGAAAAAAAGGTTCAAAGGCATGAAGGAAGGTTGAAGTTGGAATGTTGAAATTGGTGAAGAGTAAGTAGATCCATTTGGCTGGAATGATGAACATATGAAGGGGAGTAACAGAAAATGTCTGGAAAGAAGAGTGGGAACTATATTTGGTAGCTCAGAATGCCAAGTTCAGGAAACATACGATAGCCTCGTTTGCCTGGGACGTGTTATGCAGGAAGAGGAGCAATATGCAACCAGCCTGGAAAGGTAGGCAGGAGCCAAATCATAAAAAGCTTCATTTAAATGCCAGTCAGAAGAGTTTGCATTTTATCCTAAAGGCAATCTCTATTGCCTCTGAAGGATCTTGAGGAAAAGAGTAAAATGGGCAGCCTTGTGCTCTAGGAAGATTATCTTGGCAGCTATGTGGAAGATGGCTTGGAAAGGGGCCAGACTCCATGGCAGATGGGTGGCACATTGAATGGAGTGGTGGAGCTGGAGTCAGGAAGACTAAAGCACAGCAGCAGATAATGGTTTGACTTGCCTTCGTGACAATTCCATCCTTCAAAAGGCAAAGGAACCAACCAAGGAGAAGCCTATTTATTCTGGATCTGATTGGATTAAAAATGAAGAAGAACTTGGGGAGGAGAGGACACTCCTTCCTCGAGTTTGTAATAGAAATGGAAAGAACATGGCAAAGCCCGATCTGAGGACAGCAATTTTTAAAGTGTTCAGAAAAAAGGAGACCATGGATTAAAATTCTACATGAGATGATACCATAGGAGGGAGGGGAAATTTCAACCATGAAATGATGGGGCTATAAAGGTAAATAATTCCATCGAGGAGGGAAAGCTGATTGTTTGAAGAGACTGATATGAATGCATATAGAATTTACTACCCAACCTAACTTTTTTAAAAAGCATGTGCAGAAGTGTGGCATGATATATAAGGGTAGTGCCAGGAATGCCAAATCTCAGAACGAACCAAGGCCAGTGAATAAAAGTATGGACAACACAGAGGTTAGTGTGTTAGTTATACTGCAGGAGATACAACGATCAAAGAAAGCCTAGCAGCTAGCCACTAGACCATTGCTCGGGATGGGAAGGACAAAGATAACTGGAAACTGATACAAGGCAGAGAAGCTCCTTCTTTGGCTCCTGTTTCCTCTGCCAAGAAGAATGCCCTTGGGACAGGAAAATATAGAACAAAAGTGGTTAATGGGCAGTTGATATCCCAGTTGAGCAGATACTGTACTAGGAGAGTACCAAGCTGCCCTTGATTACTTATTTAGGCCAGGTGAACTGGCAGATCCAATCACAGATGTACTCTCATATTTGAAAGGTCAATGAGAGCAGGGTATGGAACACAGGACCACAGTTTGACCCAGTTTCTTGGAAAATTCTAAGATGAATCATTAAAAAGATGGTTTGTGAGCATCCAGATGGGAAGCAGTGATCACAAAGAGCCAGCCAGCATGACCTCAGCAAGAATAAGTCATGGCAGACAGGCAGACGTTATTTCCTTTTTCTGATGGGGTTACAAAACTGGGCAGATTGGGGAAATGCTGTGTATTATCTCATTTGATGCTTATGACAACCCTGGGAGGAAGGTGCTGCTATTATCCCCATTTTACAGATGAAACTGAGGCAGGCAAAGGCTAAGAGACTTGCTCAAGGTCACACAGCTAATAATTGTCTGAGACCAAATTTGAACTCAGGTCCTCCTTACTCCAAGCCCAGCACTCTATCAGTTATGCCACCTAGCTGAGGTCCCCTGATTCTAGAAGTAGGCTTTTTGTAAGAAAAACAATTAAATTTGTGATGTAGCTAAAGGATACCCTGAGGCAGCTAGGTGGCACAGTGGATAGAACACTGACCTGAGTTCAAATCTGGCTTCAGACACATAACACTCACTAGCTGTGTGACCCTGGGCAAGTCACTTAACCCCATTGCCTAGCCAAAAAAAAAACAAAATTAAGTGTAGAGTGTCCCAAAGCAGGTTTATATAAGTGAACATATCCAAAATAGTGGCTACATCTGACAGTGCATATAATGTTTTGCTTCATGTCTCTGCCATGAGAAGGGAAATATCTTTCATTATCTTTTTCTTTGGAACTATTATTGGTTTTTAATTTATTAAAATCACATATTATTCTTATGCACCTTTATAGTGCTTTGATATTTGCAAAGTGACTTACAAATATTACCTCATTTGATTCTTACAACTCTAGAAGGTAGGTGCTCTTATTATCCCCATTTTACAGAAAAAGAAACTGAGGCACAGAGAGGTTAAGTGACTTACCAAGAGCAACATAGCTAGTCGCTGTCTGAAGTGGGATTTGAAACTGGATCTTCCTGATAATACATTCAGATGGACTTAGAACTGATCATGTGACCAGACTCAAAGAGTTATAGGTAATAGCTCAACATCAGCTTAGAAGATCTCCAATGGAGTGCAGAGGAGAAGTAGCTAACACATTACCTATCAGTCGGGATCCAAAAAGATCTTGACAGCCTAGTCAGGGGTGGGGAAACTGCAGCCTTGAGGCCACATGTGGCCCTCTAGGTCCTCAAGTGTGGCCCTTTGAATCCATGTGGCCCCCTGGGTCCTTAAGTGTGGCCCTTTGACTGAATCCATGTGGCCCTCTAGGTCCTCAAGTGTGGCCCTTTGAATCC
>NW_020954687.1:16237-149181 GCF_900497805.2 Vombatus ursinus
CCTTTGAATCCATGTGGCCCTCTAGGTCCTCAAGTGTGGCCCTTTGACTGAATCCATGTGGCCCTCTGGGTCCTCAAGTGTGAAGGGCCACACTTGAGGACCTAGAGGGCCACATATGGTAGATCAATGGACTGAATCTAATGAGATGAAATTTAATCAAAATAAATGAAAGCCTTACAGTTGGATTCAGAAAATCAACCTTACAAAGACAAGCCTGAAGAGGCACAGCCAGATGGCAGTTTGTCCAAGGACGATCTGGGGTTTTTAGTGAACTCCAAGCAAATAGCAGGCAAAGACAGATGTGACCTGGGATCTTGGAGGCTGCAATAAAAGAGAGCCTCCAGGGCTTAGGAGCTGGAGGTCCCATTAGACTCTGCCCTGGTCATAACGTCTTGGGAACAGTGGTCAGTTCTGGATGCCACAGTTGTCCCCAAATGTTTTCATTTGCTCATATGATTTACAGCTGGAAGAACTCTGAAGATCTCATCTCTCAACTCTATTGTTTCAAGGATAAGGAAACTGAGGTTCAGGTTTGCCTATGGTTAATAAGCAAATAAGTGCTAGAGATGGGATCTGAATCAGGGCACTCTGTTCCAGACTCCCACTCTCTTCTCTTTCCACTAGACCAGCAGTTTTCAAACTATGATCTGGGGATCCCTGGAGGGGATCAATTGTGGGGGTCAACAAAGTCAAAATTATTTTCATGATAATACGAAGATGTTTGAATTTCTAAAACAGTATTTATCAATAGATATGACCTACATAAACACAAGCCCTTTGAGGAATCCTCATCAAAAAATTTTAAAGCATAAAGAGGTCCTGGGACCAAAAAGCTTGACAACCACTACATTACACCATGGTAACTTCCTCTCTGGCTATTCCAATCCTACCTGTCCTTCAGGACTCATGAATTCCCATCTCCTTCATAAAGCTTTCCCCAGCTGCTCCAGCCCCTGGAAGGATCTCTGCCTCCCGTGGCACTTGTCTGTACCACACATTTGGCACTAAGCACTTGTGACAAAATGACATTTTAAGCGGAAGAATTGCATAACCAGAGGAAATAGGCAGGTATGACTTTTGTTCCCAGGTATATATGAAGTGGACCCCTTGCTGACTCAGATGGCACATGATGAGGGGGTGGAATAGTGTCATTGGTTCTTCCTTCAAAGAGGGGCAGAGCTAAGAGGGGGGTAGAGACCATCATGGGAATAGGAAGGAGGCCATCTGCCAAGAGATCTGGGAAAAGGAGGGAGGAGCGTTTCTCTCTGACAAAAATGGCGGGGCTCAGTCAGTCCTAGACATGACTGAGAACAGAAATTTATATTAGAAAATGATCAGCTAACTCTTGAGCACTCTGCTTTCATACGTCCTTGTGTATGCTTGTAAGCAACGCTTACTTTGTAAATGAATCCGGTGCTAAACTCAACTGTATCTGAGGTTTGGGGAAGAAGTGGGGAGGGGTGGGGCGACTGCCCAGAGACCCAGGGCATCCCTGTCAGCTGAGTGGCTCCTCAGGTAGTAAGAACCATCATGGCTTACGTCGATGGAACATTTCCAGGTTTATCGGATGCTCACAACAGCCCTGGGAGGGGCTGGTAGTACAATTATTATCCCCAGTTTACATACCAGCTGTCTGCAGGCTGCTCCGTCCCCCCAGCTTAGTACATCTCTTCCTCCCCCGTCATATGTATCTGGTGGATGGAAACCCGAGGCGGGATGAGGGGGTGGATGAGAAGGAATAGAGAAGAATCAAATATGACAACTATCAGGGGAATGGAAATGACAATTTAACTGGTAGATTATGTAAATTGCCTGCAAATGACTGCAGATAAACTTGGTGCCTTCGTGCTTTACGTACCTAGATGGAGCGAGTCCTCATCTTAATTGTATTCTGGGGCTGGGGAAGGGGGTGGGGGGGGTGTCTGGCAGGTGGAGCTTCTGAGGTCTTGTCCCTGCTTCTGCTGAATATCATCAGAAGCCCATCCCCTTCCTCTTCTGTTCCTCCATCTCGCCTCTTATACAAGGAGGAGATTCCAGGGAAGGAAAGGCCAAAGGATTGTGCCAAAGACCATCCAGTCAACCTGCCTGCTCCTGACTATGGCTGACCTAAGTAAGCTTTCCTGACCAAGGGCAAGAGTCAGGTAGTTCTCACATTCTTGGAGAAAAGGATATTCCACCTGCTCTCCGGGTAACCTGACCTGGGGACTCACAATCCTGGCCAGCAGGCAATTTTCTTCCTGAGATGGAGCTTCAGTCCTTCCCCTCTGCCCCTTCTTCTTGTGGTTTTCAGTCTGCCTGCCCAGAGGTGGTGGGTGCTGGTTACCTTCCGCCTCAAGTGTTCCCACATTCTAAAGTCCTCTCTCCCTTCCTTTTCTTCATTCCCCGGATCCCCAGACTTCTCGCTGAGAGATCAAGGTGGCCGCCACAGACAAGCGGGTTTGTGATTGAATAAAACGGCTCATTTTTCAGCCCAGGAGCAATCTCCTGGAAGCCCCAAACCCAGAACATCAATATTCAAGAGGACCAGAGGCAATGTGTATGTTGTTTTAAAACTGGGTTGTTTATTGTTACATACACACCCCTGCCACACACACACATACACACACACATACACACACACAGAGGGGTGTTGCACACCCATTCCTGATGCAATGATCTGATACAGTACTGAGGAAGGAGGACCTGACGAGACAGAGGAGGCTGGTGAGGGGGGCTGGGGTCACTAGTGACTCTTCAAGTAAAAAAAAAAACATATGGAGTCTTAGGCAAGGTACACACTGAGACAACACCCCACTACCATGGTGTGACACAGATCCCCCTGCTTCCCAACAGCCCTTGGAAGGATGTATTTTCTCTCTCTAGCTTCTGCCCTGTGATCAGGCCAGCCAGGGCAGGTCAACATTAAGGTCCTAGAGAGCTGGGGCTGGAGATGCAGCTGTTGTCCTGGTCTCTCATTCAGCATAGCCCATTTAGAGTGGGATGTTTACCAAAGAAAAATAAGTAAGTCCTTTAAAGGATTCAGATGGCACTGCAATCCCCAAGATCCTAGATGTCCATTAACATTCAGTAAGTACTCTATAACCCCAAAGTCTGGTCTTGGAACAGAATTTCTTCTTTCAGCCTAGTCTCCTTCCAACTCATTTCCTGATTAAAAATTCCAGCTCCACCACCTCCATCAGCCTGGTGGGAAGGGAGCAGGCACCACATGAGCACAGAAGTCCCAAAGGGCAGGAGAGGGCCTTTCAGGAGAATGGGCATCACAGTATTCTTTCCCACTCACCTAAACCTCGGAAGGAACCAGTTCATCAGCTCCTCAGGCTGAAGAAGCGCCCATACAGGCAGACAGAGGTTTAGCATTCCTCTTCCTTCCATTACAAAGCAAACCAAGCGAGAGCTAGCACCGCTCTGGGCCCCACCTGGGCATCATCCCTCCAGGTAGGCAGATAGCACGGCTGCCTCAGTCAGCCTGATTTCTAAACCCAGCTCAAAAGCTAATTAAGCAGACAAATCAGCACACCAGCTCTTCCCATAGGGAGGCCTACCTAAAGAATGATAAAACCTTAGCCCTCCCCCAGAGAGAGACTCAGGAAGGACAGTGGGTTGCAGCGGTCCAAGGAAACTGGTAATTATTTCTGACTCTTTACTCTAAAACTCAGTCCTGGACCCCACCTCCCTCCCCAGACACTCACCACTGACACAAACTTGAGGCACCTGCAATACTTCTTGGTGGGGAAAGGATACGAGGAGGAGGATTTCCTGGGAACGTCTCTTCCTGCAACACTCCCAGGACAGAGAGAACAGGCTCGGGGCAGAGGGAAAAGAGGAATCTATGGCAAGAGTCAGAGGACTGGAAATTTGGGATCCATAAGATTCTGAGCCAAAAAGAATACATGTGTAGTCACTCATTTCCTCTCCCCTCTCTTCCTATCTCCTACTTCCTACTTCCATCCCTTGGGGAGAGTTTAGGGGAAGCAGAGGAGAATCCTTGCCTTCTCCTCTCCCCAACCCCAACATTTTGAGTCAGTGTGAATCTATGACATTCTTCTAGAATCCACCAACCCAGCAGTCCTGCCAGCATCTGGGGAGCAAGCAGAGAAAGAAGAGCTCCCATGGCCACGTGGGACTTATTGCTAACAGAAGACAGTCTGCTCTCCCTTTTCCCCCAACCCTCGTCTGAATATCTGACTGAAGAAAGGGGCTTCCCTGTTTGTGGACACTAGGCCCGCAGTTCTGTATTCCATTCCTTCTCATCTCTTCTCCCACATCAGCCCCAAGCTGGCCTGCTGATCAACCCCATTCTTCCTCACACTCTCTTTGGCCAGGGCCTGGGGCTTGGATCCCAGAGAGACTGAGCTGGAACCTCTTCTGGTGGTGGAAATATTCCTGCTATTTCACTCTCCCCATGCCCCAAGCCTAAGTGAAGCCCTTTGTTCTGTTCTCCTGCCTTCTCAGAAGGTTTCAAGGGCCCTTTAAACCCCCAGGAAGTCCTGAGAGCTGTTTCCGTGGCTATTGCTAATGTAGAAGTTGTCACAGGTGTCAAAATCAGTGGTTCGGTGGAAACACTCTCAAGGCCTAGGAGACCCTCCCTACAAGGAAGGAAACAGACCAGAGCCAGAGCACGCAGTTGTCTTTCCCCTGGGAGCCACAGTTCACACTACTCTGTTGGTACCACGTGGCCTGGCCCTTACTCCAAGGCCAGGGGAACAGGTCAGGTATTGAGAAGATGAAGGGGAAGTTGTTTCCACCCCCTGGGCTTGCTGCCTTCTCTCCCCTGCAGTCTGAGAATGACCAATCCATGGGGCCAAGCCTGGCACGTAGAGGCCCCAACCAAAGCCTCATGAAACACCTGGACAAAGGGGATGGGGGTCAGAGCTCAAGGATGAGTATATGCTGAGATCCAGGGGCAACTGGAAAGTCACAGACAAGACTGGGAGCTACTGGAAAGGGAACAAGCAGGGGGGGATAGAGCCGGCCAGGCCGGTGAGGCCAAGGAGGAAGCCGAGTGGGGCCGTGGCTAGTCCCGGAAGGCGGAGAGCATGTGTCCGTAGAGATAGTGGGAATGAACTAGGAAAGACAGACACAGAGAGAGAGAAAGAGAGAATGGGGTTAGGAGGAGCCAGGATGACTCCAGGGAGGCAGAGGGCTGCAAATCTTGCCCACCCATTCCACCTCTGAAGGTCAACTCCCGCCTCCCTTAATCCCCAGAGCAAAGCAAGGCAGAAAAGGCAAGAGGATGGCCAGGCAGGGCAGTGTGCATGGACCAGTGCTAGAGAGAAAGGGCCAGGCCTGGAGGGCACAAAGCAGTTGTGTGAGGAAGCCAAAACCCAAGATGTAGCATCTCGGCTCCTTGGTATAGTTGAGAGAAGCTCTCCTAGGTAGATGTTTGGGGACTGTTTATGCTCAGTGGGCGTGGAAGGGGCAAACAAGAAGATAGCTAGTTGTCTCAGGAAATGTCAGGGGAGGAGTTCGTGTGGGCAGAAGTAGGGATGGCCCCACATGCCCATTCCCAGTCTGGTATAGGGCCTACCCCCACTTACCCCGAGCCACGGGCACACCCCCCGTCAGACCCGGGGTAGGGAAGGTAGGGGGGGAGTTCAGCAGGAGTAGGTCCGAACCGTAGAGGTCTCCAGTCTCTGTGACCCTGATGTCCCAGCTGGGAGGAGTCAGAAGCAGCAAGAACACACAGAGCAGGGGTTAGTGCGCAAGGTGGGGCATAGGGACGAAGCACTGGGTAGAGGGGTGAGGGCCAGACCATTAGTTTAGCATTAGCAGGGGCAACTGGGAAGCCAGGGATTGGCAACCAGCCTTCTGAAATGAATGGCAGGACCAGGGCTCAGATACCACCACCACGTTCATCTCTGGTAAACCCTATAGCTGGGCTTCTGAATACCAGGAGGGAGAGGGGTGTCGGGGGAGGTCCTGTGCCCACGTGGACACTGACTCCACCCCAGCAGCCAGCTCACCTTCTGGCAGCATCTTCTTTGGCGGAGCCGGTGGGGGCTGCAATGGCCCCAGAGTGGAGACTCGGAAGCTGGTGGGGAGGGTCTCAGCTGAGGTGCTGAGCATCGCTCCATGGGGGTCCCGTGGACGGAAGCGTTTCCTCCAGGATGGGGCACGGCGGAACACCTTGTCCTCACCCTGCAAGTTAGAGACATGCATGTACACACACTTACACACAAAGAATGGGAAGCTTCACTACCCTCGACTCCTGGGGACCTCAAGCCTCCTCTGCTCTCGTCTGGATCTACCTTTGAGCCCTGTGGGAACCTTTCAGGGGCCTTTGGATGGGTCACTTGCCATCTTCTGGGCCTCAATTTCCTCATCTGTATAATGAGCAGGTTCAATTACATGATTTCTAACATCCCTTCGAGCTCTAAGGTAGGATGTCACCTGCTGCCCTGATCCAACCACCCCAGTCTAAGCTTAGGATCTCCATTCTCCTTATGCCCTCCCACCCACCCATATGTCTCCCAACCCTTCCCCCAGGGGAAAAGTGAAAAGCTGGCCTCCCAGAACACCATTCTGGCCTTAGGGCCTTAGGCCTTGGGGAATATCCAATCCTTCCCAGATCCAGCTTAATGGAGACAGTTTTGGGTATCTGGTTCCCTATGCGTATCCTCTCAGTCAAATCCCCTTGGTATACAGCTGCTAGTGCCATGAGCCAGGTATTCTTCTATGTGCAAGGCCAAGGTCACACCTCCCATGCAGTCAGTGCCCCACTTTATCCACAAGAGAACAGAACTGGGGAACCATCCTACTCCCCACCACCTCCCTTTCCTTTCAATAGGCCTCTTGCCTCCTTCATTCTCTCTCTCTGGCTTAATACTGGGGATTGTACTGGTCAATGGAGTTTTGACAGAGTATAGGTGGTCTTGGCCAAAACCAGCCACAAATCAGCTAAGCAGAGATGTCACAGTGGGTAAAGCACTGGTCCTAGAGTCAGGAAGACCTGAATGCAAACCTTTCTTCAGATATTCACTAGCTATGTGACCCTAGGCAAGTCATTTAACCTCTATGTGCCTCGATTTCCTCATCTGTAAAATGGGGATAATAACAGCACCTAACTCCCGGGGTCGTTGTAAGAACCTAATGAGATAGTATTTGTAAAGCATTTTTCAAACCTCAAAGCACTATGTAATTGCTAGCTACTGTTATTGTTATTGTTGTGGTGTTATCATTCTCCCTACTGCCTGCCCAGCCATCCCTTCAAAGAATGGTCAATGTTGGCTGCCAGAAACAAACACACACTCTTTTTGCGCTCATCCAGGACTTCTCAGGTTATAAATATCCTTCAGTGGTCATTATTAATCCACCCCCTAACTGTAGACAGGCCTCCCCTTCACCTGTCCCAGACCAAGAGTCACCTCCCCTACTCTTAAACACATGCACACAGCCAGGCTCAAGAAAAGCTTCCAAAGCTTGTGCCATTTCTATGCCTTTGCTTGTGGGAGGAACAAACAGTCTCCCAACTACAGTGTTCTCCACCTCCTGAAGGCACTCCCTTCCTCCAAGGTCCAACTCAGGTGCTACTTCCTTGGAACCTTTCCCGAACATACACACATACATACACACACACACACATACACAGCCTGGGTGAAGTGATCTCTCCCACAAATTTCTCAGAAGTCCTTTGCCTGGATCTCTCCTTTGCTATCACACTTAATTGTGGACATTTTCCCTCCCTTGTTAGATTACAAGTCCCTTTAGGACACAATCTTTGTTGTAACTTTCCACGTTCAAAGCCTAGAACAATACCTTGATGTCTGTTAGGTGCTTTACAAAATATTTGTTAAATTGAATTCCTGTGTGTTCCAACAACCCTACCCTGGTAGTGTGATGGATTTCCTGCTACACACCAGCACTTTATCACAGTGCTTGGTACACAGCATTTGCTGAATGACTGACTGACTGACTGTACTTCAAGCAGTATTCCCTCATGGACAGTCAGATTCCCTCTGCAGGCTGGGAGCCTGGGAAGTAAGCCTCAGAAACATTCTAGACAGAAGGAAGCTGATCCTTGAGCATATCCTGGGTTGTTCGTTGGGTGACAGCCTCCCCCATTTTCAGGCCAGCTCTGGATCACAAAGTCTCAGCCCAGACCCTGGGTGTCTGTCTTCTCCTCCATGAAGCACTCTTTCTAGAATCTCTGCATTTCCCAGCACTCCTATGTCCCCTGCCAGATGACATCACCAACATCTCCACCCTGGTGCATGGCACCTAGAAAGTCAGCTCCAATTTCTCCTTGAGTTGACATTCCAGGCAGAGACCAGGACAACTTAAGAGCCAAAAGACACTACAACACAGAGGAAAGAAGGAGAACTAAAGCCATATTTCTGAAGATGAAAACAGAGGGAGGCAAGATATTTGATATCCACTTGACTGGAAAGGTCAACTTTCCTAAATCAGAAACCCACGCTAGGTCCCAAGGCACTGCTATGGAAAAAAAAAAAACAAAAACAAAACGACTACAGAGGCAGCACGGTGTTGTGAAAGAGCATGCACTGAATTTAGAGTTAAAAAAGTTGGGTTCAAATTCTGGTTTTCTGCTAGTACCTCCCACATGACCTTGAGCCTCAGCCTCCTCTTCCATAAGATGCAAGGGTTAGACTAGGTGACCTTTAAAGTCCATCTCACCACTTAGATTCTGTGATTACAGATATATAGGGTTCGGTCATGCTCATCCGTCCTTCTTTGATTCCTCCTCCCAGTGTGGAGCCAACTCTATGCTCTCAAAGGCTGCACTCGCAGAATATGGGCTGGAGTGAGTCAGACCAAGGTATCGAGGCTCTGAGAACAGCACAAGTTCAGCAACAGACTGGGCACTTGTTATCTGAGCATCAGGGTCACTAACTGGGAAAAGGCACGTCACCAGAAGACTGACCATCACCAAGCCCTAAGCTTCTTCAGCTGGAATTTCTTTAGGCAGGGAGAGGTTGAGCTGTCACTCATGTGGATGAACTCATGGACCCTCCCTCTCCTCACACAGTAATTGCCCTAGTTCAGGGGTGGGGAACATGTGGCCTTCTAGGCCCTTGGGTGCACCCTTTTGACTGAGTCCAAGTTTTACAGAACAAATCCTTTTATGAAGGGGATTTGTTCTATGAAGTTTGGATTCAGTGAAAGGGCCACACTTGAGGACCTAGAGGGCCACATGTGGCCTTGAGGTCGTAGGTCCCCCCACCCCGGCCTAGCGCATCACCTTTAACTGAACTACTGAAATAGCTTCCCAAATGTAAACAGTCTCCCTGCCTCAAATTTCTCCCCCTCCAGCCCATTGCTCCATGTGGCTGCCAAAGTGATTTTCCTAATGTCACTTCTCTCCTTAAACTCTGGTCAGCTCCTGTTACCTTGAGGATCAAAGAGAAGCCTTTCTGTTTGGCGTTTAAAGCCCTCAGTCCCATCCTATCTTTCCAGCTATTTCAGCCTTTTTCCCTGTTCCTCGCACACAACGGACCCCATCCCGACTGCGCTTTGGTGATTCTTAGGCCTGAAATGCTCTCCCTCCTCATCTCTAAACCGTGGAATCCCCAATTTCCTTTAAGCTCAACTCAAGTCAGACCTTCCACTTGAGGCCTTTCTTTGTCTGTCAGGAGCTAGGACTTTCCTCCTGCCAAGGCTGCTGAAAGCTGCTTTGTATGTGTTTTGCATACGCCTATGTATGTAAAAAGAGAGCAACGGACGGATGGATGGCATGCACAGATGGAGTGGTCTCCCCTGCTACAGTCAGCTCCTCAAGCACAGGCAATGCCCTTGGCCACTGTCTCCCAACACCTAGCACAATAAGTACTTAAGAAATGCCTGCAGATTGACCAAATGATCTCTGAAGTATGAAGTTAAAGTAGACAAGAACCATTCACCAGGTAGTCTGACAGATTCTACCACAGAGAGGAGAAAGAGAAGGTTCCAAAAAGAAGAAAAAATGAAGCTGGTATGAGACAATGGGAATCAGAGGGCAGGGTGCTTTATCAGGGATGGAGAAGCTGTAGTGAGCAGAGGGAAAATAACAATGAATTAACTGAAGGGAGGCAAGCACATTAGTCAAGGGACAAATCAAAGGAACTGGCAGGTGATGGGGTGGTGTGTCAGGTGGAAAGTGCAGGGAGAGGGCAGGGCAGGCGCTATGTCAAGTAAATAGAGAAGTTCAAGGGGATTTTTGTCAGCTGGTACACATGGCGGACAGGCTGCCTGGACTACACTCTAGGAGAAAGCCTGCAGAATACAAATGGGTAGGAGATCAGGAATACTGAGACAGGAAGGCACTGGCTTGGAATAAGGGCAGGAGCATAACGGGAAGCTAGAAAGTGAAACTGGAGATGACAGATGAGTTAAGCTGTGTCAAACTGAACTGAGTAACTGGGTGGTTACCTGAACACGTTAACTGCCTCTTAATTGGTCTCCCGGCCTCAAATTTCTTCCCCAAAATTTAGCAATCTAATCTCTAATATTTAGCCACCCACTTAGAGTTTGTACTCTGAGGTCTCCACGTATTATAGCAAAATAGTTTTTGGACACAAAGTAGCTCACTAAGCACATGCCATGTTGAAGTTACCATAAAGAGAGGGAGGGTCTCAGAGAGAAATGCAAAAGAAAAACTACAATCTCAATGGCATGATCTTAGGAAGGGGAAACTCTGATCCTTGAGGGGGCGATGGTGCAGTTACCCTCGGACTGCCCTATTACAACCTCTCCCAAAGGCCACATACCAAAACCCAGGGAGACCCAAACACTGCCCACTAGCAAAATAGAGCATCAGCAACCACTCAGAGTTCGAGGGTTTATTATCCAGGCCTTGGTGCTTTTCCCACAGAACTCCAGAATATCAAGACTGGAAGAGGCCTCAGTGGCCATCTGGCCCAATCCATAACTAAACAAGAATTCCATCTACAGGATACCCATCACACAACTGTGGAGCCTTGGCTTAGAAGACCTTCACTGAGAGAGAGGCCACTTCCCCAAGTTGGCTGGCCATTCCACTTTGGGACAGTTCCAATTGTAGGCACTCCTTTGCTGGCATTGAGCCTAAGTTTGTCTCTGCAGCTTTGACCCAGGGTCCCTAGACCTGCCCTCTGGGCCCAAACAAAACAAGCCTCTTCTCTTTCAAGCCACCACACTGTGCATCCTTAGCACCAGAAGGGCTTGTGAAGGCCAAATCCCAGTGATGACCAGAACTCCCCAAATGAATTCCAGTTAAGGTTGGGTACTCACTTCATCCAGCTTCCGATCTGTGCCCAAGGCCAAGAGGTTGTTAAACTCCCTTTCCATCACTTGGCGGGCCTAGGAATATCAGAAAGAAGAGAGGACGACAGGAGCTACAACCTCAAGCCCAGTTCGAGACCTCCCCAGACCCCCTCAGCCACTCACAAGAGGAGCGTGCATTAGATGAGAAGGCGAGAGCCTTCATTTCCTCATCTATAAAAGGAGGATATCACACTTTTACCACCAACCTCCCAGGGCTGTTGTGATGAAAGTACTTGGTAAAACTTTTAGGGTTATATAAATTTACTTTGTAAAGATGTATATACACACATGCACACACACATATAGACATGTAATATATAAAGTTATATAAAAGCACTTTGTAAAACTTTTATAACTTTAGGATTATATAAATGTGAAGAGTTATTATTATTGTGTTAAGTGTATTCCTGGGAAATGCTGTCAGCCATCACTGAGACTGACTTCACTGGAGACCCTGCTCACTCATGGCATAGTCTGGGCAGAATTTATCATAAAAGGTAAGATCATTGAACACATTGGGGGAAAGGCAACATGATTTCTATAAGTGAAAAAAGAAAAACACTCATCTTTAAGCTACTGAGGTTCTTTGAGAGGATTAGTATGTGGACAATGGGTACCCAGTAGGCATAATCCAGATTATAAATTATAGAAGGAGAGATGTTGAGACAATTGTTAGGAAAGAGAGTTCTTGTGGGAAGAGCTGTCGGTCATTATAGTCTGTTTCCAAAAGACTCTGGCCCAGTGTGCTTCTGTGACCAAAATGGCCACTACATTTCTGGGTACCATCAGCAAATATCACCCTATCTGTGTACAAAGCCAAAGAAAGTTCACTGCTGGAATGCTGTGAATAGTTCTGGTTGCTATATCCCCAGAAAGATACAAACAATACATTTGGAAAAAGTCCAAAGCAGGATGACTAAAATCATCAGGGGGTGGAGATTCTTTGTCCCAAAATGACAGACAAGAGCTGGGAGGAAATATGATCAGAGTTTATAAAATGGTGAAGGGCAGGGGCTAGGCTAAAATGGGCTTGCTCACCAGACCCCAGACCACTGCAGACTTCTCTCCTCCACCCACCTTAATGCTTAAAATAGATTAACTTTGTGACAAATAAAAGCAAGTGCTACTTCCCACACAGAATTCACTGCCGTGTTTTCTGGGGAAAGTCTCTTAACCTCTGCAGACCTTCATCTCCTCTCCTGTAAAATGAGATTGCTGTACTAGATAATCTCCACCACCCCTTACAGTTCTAAAAACAAAATTGCAAAAGGAAAATGACCCCCTGAAAGTTATGCAGACCCCCAACATAAACAGATTCAAGGAAGATTCAAATAATTCTTGGGTGATAAGTTTGTAATGAGTTATGAAAGAAAAATCAGGAAGACAACCCTAATTTTTGTAGGTCAATCATGCTCTCCCATGCTCGCCCTTGGCACCGCCGTCAGGGATAGACCATCAGGGTAGAGAGATCGTGGGGATCAAGGCTGAAATTCCGATGGGCTCATGTCTTGGTCCTCCCTCACTGCCACTGTGGCTCTACCCAGCTTTCTGAGAATACAGCCAAGAGTGATCGAGGATAAAGTAGTATGGAAAAGCCTCCTCAAGACCATTGAACTGCTTAGTTCTAGAGCTAAGACGAGGCTAGGACCACTCAGAGACTCTATGTGAGGGCAAGAAAGGTTTTGTCAGGCATGAATTGGCTTGAAGACTCCATTGAAGAGATTCTTTTAATGGGGATTAAAATGTGCTTCAATCCATTCCTATCAATGGCAAACCAAGAGCTTCCTAGGCCCTGAAAAAGTCCAGTATGTATGAATCTGTGTGTGTGCATGTAAGTGCCTGTGCAATTTTACTTTTCTTAAGGAGACAAGGTTTTGAATGTTGGCTTGACCTGACAGAAAGTGGAAGATAAGGGAGGGCATCCCACCTGGGTGTTCTGCGTGGGAATCTGTAAGACCAGGGCCAACGTGTTGTGGTCAAAGTTCTCGTCCAAAGCAAGAAGGGCCCCATGTACACCGCTCTCGTGAAGATTGCTGGCATAGTCCCGAAGCCCAATGGACTGGATCCAGTGTATCACCTGGTCGTTGGTCCAGACCAGCACATCTGGAGGGGGAAGGATCAAGGGAGAAAACAGTGGTCCTGCAATCAGTCCAAGCCCCTCAAAGAAGCTAGGTGACGTAGTAGAGAAAGCAGGTCAGATGTGTAGTCAGAGGCCCTGTGTGCGAATTCTGGCTTTGTTACTACCTGCATGAGCTCAAGTTAAGTCAGGCCCCACCCCAAACTGGGTTTTGCTTTCCTCATCAGTACAACATGACTCAGAGTTTCTCTAGCACCCCAGGAAAGGGGTCTAGGGAGTGCTGTCAGAGCTGGGCCAGTAGTCCTATGCTGTGCCCTTCCCAGGTCCCTGCTCACTTCCCCTCTCCCCCACCCTCAGCTGCAGTCCTGTGGTAGGAGCCAGCTCACCCTTGATCTCATGCTGGCTCTCCTCTCTTCTCTTCTCCAGCTCCTTTCGGTCATAATTGAGCCTCTTCAAGCACATGATGCCATACTGCAGGCTGCTCCTGTTGGGCACAAAGCATGGTACTGAGCACCCAGGGTGGTGGTGGGAGGGAAGAGGAGGCAAGTGACTCTCCCCCTTCCAGCAAGAACTCTATAACCAGGGCAGGGGTGGGGGTAGCTGTGGTATGCACTAGAGGAGGAATTTAGAGAATGTCAACTGAACCTTCCCTCGCTAGCTCCACCAAAGGCTTCCTCCTCTTCCTCCTCTTCCTCTCCTGCCTCTGCAGCCATCCTTCAGCATGGCTGAAACCTGTGCCAAGGTGTTCTTTTTCCCCATAATCCCAGTGACGATCCCATACACACACACCATTCTCTCCAACCCCTGGCCACTTGCTTTGGATGAAAATATTGCTACAACTCTTCCTTGCCCACAGCAGTGAAGAAGCCTACCTACCTACCAGCACACTCATGCTCCCCTGCCCTTCCATTCAACATTCTTCCCTGGCTCTCAGCTCCACACTGGGGCGCTACCCTGAGGCTACTTCCTTCCACACTCCATCCACTCCACCCACTCCATCTAGGTAATGTTAAGACCAAGACAACCACAGAATCGGATCATAGCATCAGTGTTGGCAGGGGCCTTGGAGATGATATGCTCAACTTCCTCATTTTACAGAAGGGGAAAAATTGAGGCCCTGAGAGAAGTGATTTGTCTAAAGTCAAGTGGCAGAAGAGCTGGGTTTTGAACCCAAGTCTGATGGTCCTTCCACTACACCAGAATTCAGAGAACATCAAAGAAGGAAGTGATCACAGAGATGATCTACTCTAACCCCTTTACAAGTAAGGAAACTGAGGCCCAGGGAGATGAAATGACTTGTCCAAGGTCAGAAGGGTAAGAAACATCAGTGCTCTTTCTATGACTATAAATGCAATGACCACTGCTTCCATAATAATCCCTATCAAGAGAAGGGGAGAGGAGAAGAGAGTCCCCTCTTTCATAGGATCATAGATTTAGAGCTGGAAAGGAGGACCTTGGAAATCCAGTCTAAAATCTTCATTTGACAGAAGAGGAAATGAAGGCTTGGAAAGGATGTGATTTATACAAGGTCACACAAGGAGTGCCCAGCAGAGCCAGAGTCCCTTCTCAGCCTTAGATCACCTAAGCTTCAACCTCCAGGCAGGAGAAGATGACTCTGGGTGTGTACTTTGTGAGCACTCTCATACTAAACAAAGCGTAGGTTAGAATCACAAGAAGAACCAGTTAAAGGGGTCACAGGGCTTAAAGTAAAACAAAGAATGTCAGAGGGACCACAGGCAGCCCTTAGCCTGAGCCTCTCATTTAGAGATCAGGAAATTGAGGCCCAGAGAGGGGAAGGGACTTGTTCAAATTCACACACTGAGCAAGAAACAGAATGTTAACTATACGTCCAGAGGTTCTCCCCACTCGCTACCTCAGTTTCTCTTTGTAGACACCCACACAAGCAGCCAGGACATCATGAGCAGACTGCACTGGTCATGATCCCAGGGGCAGTGGAGGAACTGGCTATGTGCCCAGTTAGTTTATGCTCTAGGACACATGGCCCAGATCACCCATGCCCTTCCTGACTCCCCAGGAAGGAGTCATAAGGAACCATGTTGGCTGGGCCACAGAGTTGTCAGGGTACAATGAAAGAGCTAGCTCCAGAGCCTGCTGCACAAGGCTGTGATGAGAAAAATGCTTTATAAACCATGAAACACTAGATCAACAAGAGCTGGAAGGAGTTATGATCATAATGAACTATGTACATTAAGGTGGGTGTGAGATAGAATAACCTCCAAGTGAGTAGGCCTATTAAGAGAGGGGAAGCCAGCTGGATAAGAAGTCTTATTGTTGTTGTTGTTATTGTTAATCAATTACTGGTTAATTATTAGCTAATTACTGATTAATACTTATTGGCTATTATTATTAAGGGATGGAAAGCCAGCTGGGAAATAATAATATTAAATTCTTATTAATCATTAACTTAATAGCTAATTAAGTTAACTATTATTATGTGAAGGAAAGTCAGCTGGGGAAGAATCAG
Source organism: Vombatus ursinus (assembly GCF_900497805.2). Taxonomy (NCBI): domain Eukaryota; kingdom Metazoa; phylum Chordata; class Mammalia; order Diprotodontia; family Vombatidae; genus Vombatus; species Vombatus ursinus. The sequence continues at coordinate 32,038 of NW_020954687.1, forward strand.
GCTCTTCATTTTCCTAGACTTTTGTTAGTGACAGGTATTTCCTGGCACAGAGACTAGTTCTGAAAGGAGAGGAAAATAAACAGCAGTCACCTGGAGGTGGCATATATTGCCTATTACTTTGCCAATGGGGTAGGCGATATTGGTGGGTAAGGTGTGAGGAAGGGAAGGAGGGAGGGAAGGAAGTGAGAAAGGGAGAAAGGGAGGAAGGAAAAAAGAAGGCAAAGAGGGAAGGAGGCAAGGACAGAGGGAGGGAAAGAGGGAAGGAAGGAAATGAGGAAGGGAGGAAGGGAGGAAGAAAAGAAGGAAGGAAGAGATGGAGGGAGGGAAAGAGGAGAAGAAAGAGAGATAGGGAAGGAGGGAAGTCATTGCGGTAACTTTTTATTACATGGGGAGAAAAGAACAGAAGGAAGGCCAGAAAGAAGACCAGAAAGTAAGACAGTTTTCAAAGCTGTAAGTGACTCTTCCTATGTATTTTTAAAGTAAGAAAGCTGCACATTATAAAGATCTGCATTTTATATACAATCCTCTTTTTTCTGTTCTAATATGTATATGCAAATACCCATTGTTTGTTGTTTAAATTCATTAAAATTAATTTTTTAAAAAGAGCTGGGAAAGGCCTTTATATTCAGATGGTATGTACTGTACAACTCCCTCATCTTACTGAGACCCACATGAAATATCTGTGTTTCCATTATCTCTGTGATTCCTTAATTGAGACAAGCCCTTTATTTTTTTTTTTTTGCTTTGAATCATGAGATAGATTTTCCTCTAATTTTGTTCTTGCGTTTCTCCTCTCCCCCTCCTTCTTCTTTCCAGCCTTCCTATCAGACCATTCCATATGTGTGGGACCACTTCCCTTCACAGAAACCCCAACTTGTAACCTTCTTAAATAGCAGCTCAAGTCTACCTCCTCCAGATGGCTTCCATAATTCACTCAACCATTTTACAACCCGCCACCATAAATTCATTGCCATCAGCACTCAAAAATTCTTCCTCTTTTGAAGATCACACTGTCCAATTATATCATCCTCTCCCCAACAAACAAGAAAATCTATGTAAAGCATTATATATAAGGGTTATCTATGATCATTGTTATTCTATTGTAACCCTTGTTACAGCCACTCCAGAACACTCCTCTGCCTTCTCCAATAACTTTAGCACTTGGTTCAGTCTTCCTCTCTGACCCATCACCTGCTAGCCAACTCAGGGACTTCAATGTTCACACTGCTGACTCCTCTAACACCTTGATCTCTCAGTTCCTCAGTCTCCACTCTACTGTAGCCCTTGCAGGAGTAGTCACACTGTCACAGATCTCAGCAACACCAAAAGCGGCCCCACCTCCAAGATTCTGAACTCAGAAATTTCCCTCTATGAACATAATCTCTTGTCCTTTTGCCTCATTCCTCCTGAACCAACATTTTACTCTCATCATGAACTCTGACCCCTCCCTCTTCTCCCAGTCCTTTCATGACTGTTCTGGCTTCTCTTTCTTCCTTTTGCAGCCTTCAGGTTAGACTGAGTGACCACTGGGGGCCCTCTAAACTCTGAGATTCTATAAATTTTGTCCCTGTGGGCATTTCAATTATGCACTCTCCAGCACCTTCGAGTCTCTGACCTTATCACGTTTCCATGCTGGTAATCCGCAATCTGCATAACCCCCACTATCTGCCATCTCTGATTCTCCTCGAGAGAAGTGGAATACGGCAGGAACAAATCATATAATTGTGCAGTCTGAGCCCCACGTAAACTTACACCATCTAACTTCAACTTGGTCATCACTGCTCTTCAGAAATTCAGCATTACTAACTCCCTATGACATCCCCCAAAGCAACTATTAAATACAACCTTCTCTTCTCTCCTCAAACCCCCAAAACTGGCCTCTTTCAATAGACCTCACCTCTTGCTTTGCTGAGAATACTGAGACTATCCTTTCTGGGATTCCTAACGTCCTCTCCTCCACAAGAAGAGGCATGGCACAGTGGGAAGAGCCCTGTCTCTGGAGTCATCAGAGCTAGGCTCAAATCTAGCCTCATGTATTTACTAGCTCTCCATGGTCATCATGGATAAGTCACTTAACCTCAGACTGCCTCCATTTCCTCATCTGTGAAATTGGGATAATAATAGCGTCTAGCTCCCAGAGTTTCTGTGAGGACCAAATGAGATAAATATATGTAAAGCAATTCACAAACCTTAATGTGCTATGTAAATGCTATTATTACAATTATTATTATTAAGGTTTGCAAAGTACAAACTCATCATGTTTAGTTCTCTCACCAAGCTTGTCAAGTAAGTCATATAGCTATTATTGTCCAGTTTTACAGATAAAATAACCTAAGCTTGCCCAGACTCACCCAGCTATTAAATATCTGGGGTAGGATTTGAACCCAGGTCTTTCTGACTCCAAGGCCAGCACTTTCTTTATAAGCCAGACCAAGCTTCCTCTCAATGCACATAGCAGGCACTTAATAAATGAGTATAATGGGGAAAAAATAAGAAAAATGAGTATGATAGAAAGAACACTGACTCTGGACCTTGTTCAAATCCCAGCTCTGCCCTCAGTCTTCTGACACTCAGTGTTTCTGGAAGCGAGTCCTTTTCCTATCCCCATCACACACCCATAATCCTCTGGGGGCCAGTGTATTTCCAGGCTGTGTCTGCCTTTTCTCCCTGCATCACCTCACAAGCTCCTTATGGAAAAGGGCTATGGCTGGGCCATAGGAGAGTGATGAGGAGCCTGGGCTAGGGGGTAGGCAGAACCCCTGGGTTCTAGCCCTGATTCTATAATTGAATTCCTGTGTGCTCTGGGGCAAACCATTTAAACTCTTAGGGGCTCATTTTCTGATTTGCTAAATGGGAGTAACAGTCCCTGCCTGAACCATCTCCGAGGGGTATTGTGAGAAATGAGCAGCGGAGGTGAAAGCACTTTGGAAAGGCCACAGCACTGTAGAAGGGTGGGAGTATTTATTTAATTAATACTCTAAGAGTCAAGTCCAGGGTTCTTTCCCCTGGGCAGAAGGAAAGGGCTCCCAAAAAAACCTTGTGGTTGGACTGAGAGACTCCATCCCCCCTTCCAGTTTTGTGGGCAGAAGGTGAATGTGTCCAGTCAGCAGAACAGGAAAGGAGAACTGTCCAGCTCCCCCCACCCTCCCTATCAATTACTGAGCTGGGGAGTGAAGGGAGCAGGTGCCGAGGGCCTGGCAGGCTCCCTCCAGGAGACAAAGGATGCACCCTACAGCCCTGACAGGAAGTGGAAGGAAGCCTGTGCTTCTGAGCTAGCCTTCATCCTGGTACCCCAGGAGAGAAGGCAGCAGGGCCCAGGGGAATAGAAGTTAGTTCAGTTCCGGTATCAGGGCTGGTGCCACCAATGTGCTGTGTGACCCTGGATGACTCACTTCACGTCTGGACCTCAGTTTCCTCACTTATAAAATAAGGGGCCCAGAACAGAGGATCTCTGGGGTCTAGCTCTGACCTGATATGATCAATGAACTATGATCTAGGAATCAAGAAAACCTTTTAAGACAAATCCACAAGGCAAAGAGACAGATGAGCTTTAGAGAAACTTCCCCGTTCCCTCCATCGATTCTGGACATGACAGACCTTGGCCCTGGTTTCAGACGAGAGCCCACAAGTTCCCTGAAGCATACTATTGCTCCAATGAGCCATGAATTCTTATGAAAAAAAAAATCTGGGAATCAAAGTGTTGAAGGATTCAATACCATCCTTCCCTGAGGGGGCTCCAAGCTTAGAGAAAGGTCTGGGGGGGTCTTCCCCTAGAGGGCCATGATATAGTGATGGTTAATTAAGAACATTTCTACTTTACTTGGGCTTTATTTAGGCAGTGGATTCAGTTTGTGAATCCTCAATTCAAGAAAAGATAGTCAGGAGAAAAGTAATGAGATTCAGCCCTGAAAGAACCAGCTGAAAAAGAGCTGGAGAAGGAATGGCTACAGGGAAGTGACTCTTCAATTTCTTCAACATTTAAGGGTCAAAGGAAACTGGACTTAAACATGGAATCTCAAAGTTGGGATGGAATCCCTTCAGGCACATTGTCCCTATCAAACCTCCAGGATCAAATACCAAATCCTCTGTTTAGCCTTTGACAGTCTTCACAACCTGGTCTCCCTATGACTTCCCTCCCCTCCAAGTACTTTATGAAGCAGAGTTCCCCTCATAACAGCCCCTCTCCTGCCTCCACACCTTTGCACTGGCTGTGCTCACTGCCTGGAACGTTCTCCCTCCTCACCTCTGTTCTTGGTTACCCTGGCTTCCTCTAAGACTCCACTTGAATCCCACCCTCTGCAGAAGGCCCTTCCCCGCCCGCCCCCCCCCCACTACTAATACCTTCCCTCTGAGATCCCCTTCCATTTATACTGTCTATGTCTTGCTGGAAAATATGTATTTGCATGTTGTCTCCCCCATTAGAATGGAAGCTCTTTGAAGGCAAGGACTGTACTTCTGCCTTTCTTTGCATCCACAGCACCTAGCCCAGTGGCTGGCACGTTTCATAAATGCTTGTTGATTAATTCATTGAACTCAGAGGTCATTTAACCCAACTTCTCAGACAAAAGATGGTTCCCCTCTATGGCATCCTTGTCTAGTGGTTATCCAGGTTCTTCCCTGGAAGATGTGATGAGGGATAGGCACGACCTTCACCTTAAAACTACAATGAGAGAAACTAAGGGTCGACATAAAAGAAGGACTTCCTAAGAATGAAGGCTTAGAGACGCTGCATTGGAATAGAATACTGAGGGAGGTAGTGACATCTTGTGTCCTATAGCAAGGCAGCCCACGACCATCCTATCCAGAGACAGGGGGTTGGGCAAAATGACCCTGGGTTCCTGGCCCCGGCTTACCGATGGAAGCTGTCCACCATCTTCAGATGGACTCGAAGGTCCTTCTTGGTGAGATGGTCCAGCATGCGGGCGTCCACCAAGCACTCCATGAAGTAGCTGCGGTACTGGGGGAGCCCCAGGCTGGGGAGCCACTCATTCCCAATCCACTCGTGGTTCATGTCCCCATAGGCCAGGGTCTGCCGGAGTGGTTAGAATTGTTAATCCAACTTCTACCCAGGAAGGAGTAAAGAGGTTTCATCATTGACTCCCCTCTATAGTTTTTTATGGTCGGACTAGGGGTGAGGGGGTGGGAAGGAGGATTGAAAACTGGATCTATCTTCAGTGATGTAAGCTGATGGTCATTTGTCACTCAGCTCCCTCCCTTCTCTTTGGCTTAGGCTGATGATGGTCAACTGGATGTTCAATTAGAAAACACAACATGGCCCTCGAAGTATCTGACGCACTTACTGTGAATCACTGAGAACGCATAATATATAGCCACAGAGTCAACTCTCCATTGTCTAAGGACTGGCCATTTAGTGTGTGGATCACCACTCTGGCCTCTGCTCTCTATCTATTGGCCATTTCTTGGCCAATCAGTACTGTTCCCAGGCAGGGTGAGGGACCGGAGAGACGGACCCCAGCCAGTCTACACATTGTTTCTCCTCTCCAGGGAAGGAGATTCAGCTCTAGGACGAATGTGACTGAAGCTCAGAGGAAAGGTCTGGAGCCAGCTAGCTCCAGCATCACCTTGCCAGGTGTCCTGGCACTCCTGAATGAGCCAGTCTCTGGATTCTTTCTCTAGGAGGCAAGACTAAGAGTAGGATGTGAGGCAGACATCTAGAATGCAGCACATAAAGGAGGTTTTAATGCCACTTTTAAAAAATGCACATTTTTCAATGGCAGAAAATTCTGCTCCCCGTGGCCTCGAGGGCATTTATTTTGTGATAAGTAAATTATGTAGATGGCGAAGGCTCAATGCTTCAATGAACAGCAAAAGGCAGTGAACAATTTTTAAACCTTGCCTTGGATGCATAAATGCCTAGTTACAGCTCTGCTGGGGAAGGAAACCAGAAACGAAGACTTAAATCTGAGGGGAGTAGACCCCAGTTAGAAGGATTGGAGAGAGAACTCCTGGGGCCTTCACACCCTGCATGTCAATCCTCAGAAGAAGTCATGCAGGGGATCTTACCTGAGCCCAACTGCCCTCCTCACTGTCCTAGCAGGAGCAAGTGCAGCATGTCAGGAGAAACAGACTGGGTCAATTAATGCACAGCCTTTACCTGCGTAGGCCCCCCCTTTGAAGGGGCAGAGGGAGGAGGTCACCTGCAGCTGAACTGGGGGCAAAGGGAGACTAGTGGGCCTTGAGGCTCTCAGATGAATAAAGTGGATGGGGGTATCTTATGCATTTATCTGGAAAAGTATGTCACACACACACATACACACACACACACACACACATGTGCTAGGTCCTTGGGTTTGTCCTAAAAAGTGACAGTAAGAATGCAAAGATGCCCCCAGAACCTCTCTTTGCCCTACCCTTGCTCATGGTCCATGAACCAATGGGAGGAGCTATGCCTATGGTGTGGGACCCCTGTGACATAAGAACCCAGGAGAGCCTGAGGCAAGCCCTTTCCAGTTTATCTCCACTCCAGGCTAGCTTGGCATGGGCGTCTTTTGGGGCACCCACAGCCCAGGACAGAGCTCATGAGCCCTCCCTGTAGGGCACTGATAGAGATACAAGCCCTATCCCTCATCCCACGGCTCTCCACCTCAAAGGTGGAAGAGTTTTCCCAGTCTAACCTGCACGAGCTCCAGTGCCCTCTGAGCCCCTAGGACCTCAGAAGTCACTCCCCTGACTCTGACTCCTAAGCTGCAGGGTGGAGGGGTAAACTCACTGTTTTTGTGGATGTTGCCAGCGTCTCCATCTCCTCATGGGTGACCCAGACATTTCCAGAGGACTGCAAGTAATGGAAGGAAAAAAGTTGAGAAGGCAAAGCGGGACCCTGGTCAGACAATCAGGCCCCAGAAAGCAGAGCCTAGGGCAGAGAGAAGCCAATAATGCCAGCTCTCTGTACTCTGTGCTTCCCTGCCAAGGGGCCTTCCAGAACCAACCAGCCCAAACCACTTAATTTCCTGTCCTCCTGGACATTGCATACCGAAGGAGGAAAATACCTGGATTTTCAAAATGCTCAGCATAAACTCACTCACTGCAAAACTTCAGAGGGAAAAAAGGAGCTCACTGCTTGGCCAATTACACTTGCCCCTCACTAGCCATGAGCCCCCCTTCAGGAAGACCAAAGTGTCTTCCCCAAAGGATTCAGTGCTTCGATGGTGGGTGATGGGTAATAATCCTTACAGATTTGTCTCCTCAAAAAGAAAAGCAGAACAGAAGCCAGAGTCCTGTACAAAGACCAAGGGAGGTGGGAAATATAACAACAGCAAAAAGAGCTTTCCTAAAGGTCAAACAACCACACAGTTGAGCACTAAGAAAGGTTTTTTTTCTCTTTTTAAAAGAAAACAGGGTAGCCTCCAGTCACCCCATTTTCCTCTATTCCTTCCTTCCCCTTCAAACTCCTCCACCATGGCCCATTCTAGGATGGGCCATGCTATTTGCTATGAAGGAAGGGAGATCCTAGATTAGGGCTAGAAGAAACCTTGCAGGTCTTCTAGTCCAAAAATTTCACAATTACAGATGAGGAAACTGAGGCCCAGAGTGGTTGTGACTTGCTTGAGGTCACTGGCTGTGAGAGGCACCAAGGACACTAGCTCAACATATTACCCAAGAAAGCCAAAATGAGGCAAGCAAGGCCCTCGGGTGTGGGGATTTCCAGCCTGGCAGGATTTTCCTGGCATTAAAGCCAGTGACAAAGACCAGGAGCAATCTTAGAAAAACCCCCCTAGAAGTCCCTGGGGTGGAAAGGACAACTGCTTACCGTCCTGGAGGTGGGTGGGGCTGAAGGACTGGTCAGCGACACCATCTCCTGGATGGCCAACCGAAGCTTGAGCCGGTGCAGGGCATTGCTGATGCCGATCTCCCGCTGGATCTCCGTGTCTGAGAGAGCTGACATGATGGCGCCACTCTTGACATTGGCTCGGCAAGCAGCCACGTACCAGGCTGGCATGCCCACCCACAGCTGCCAACATAGAAGAGGGTGTGTTGGCTCCCAGCCACTCTATTTCCCTTCCTTTACCAAAAAACCATGAATCACTGAGGGGTAACTAACCATCAAGCTTCCTGCCTTCCTCTCCAGAAACCCACCCTATAGGAACTGAAGCAACCTGGAGGTCAGGGAATCTGAGAGCAACAAGGGTCCTTAGAGTCTATCTGGTCCAAATCTTCTCTCCCCTGTATTAGACATGAGGAATGGGAGCCCCAAGGAGACTAAGGAATTTGACTGTGGTCATACACCTTGTAGGAAAGGCCATCCCAAGATCACAGCTACTGGTGAGAATGGAACAGATCCAGAACAATGGGCTCATGACCCTCAGGGAAACCTTCCTAGACTAACCCCCAAACTGCTGGCCAAAAGAGAATTGGAAGTCATTAGCAATACCAATTGGGTGCTTCAAAACAACTTGGAGAAACAGAGCCTAATACTGCCAAGAACTGTGCCAACCACACAGGGCTCCGGGGCATGAGCAATGGAGGGCCCAGGGACATCACACCCCTAATCAGAGAGTCTTAGCCCCTTTGCTCCTCTCCCAGTGGGGACATCCTTGCCAGCCACATTCCAGTGTTCACCAGCTGCCCTGCCTTACCTCCAGCCATGAGACCACAGTGGGGCCGTCCCAGTGAGCAAAAGGCATTCCCTTCCGGCGCGCATCCTCAAGAAGCTGGTGTCTGGGCAGGAAGAAAACAAAGCAGACTCAGAGAGGATCCAGCCTGGCCCTCTTGTGTGCCCACCACCCACTGACCTGAGGGTTCCTGAAACAGGTACTGGGATGTCTACCATCACTTCTCCCCAGGTCCAAGCCCAGAATCAGCTACATTAGCCTCCTAAATGATCACTCTGCCCTGCTCAGAATGAACTAGGGAAAACAGACAACAGGGCCTGATTCCCAAAAGGTCCTGGGCTCTGAACTAATTTCTGTACTACCAGTCCTAGAATTGACATGCTGACCATTTCAAAATAAAACAGACATCTCTCCTGACCCTCCTTCTAGGGCTTCTGTTAAATCCCTGCCTCTCTCCCCAATCAGTCCCTAATGCGTAAATCGGGGCTGGCCTAAAAAGATGAATCACTGGGCTCAACTCCAATAACCCTCAGGGAGTTGGCGCATGAGAGTGGATGGCAGGTGAAGAGGAGGGGCTGACCCACCCCTCAAACCTTACTTCTTTTTCAAGCGACGGTCCTTCTCAGCCTGGGTTCCCAGCTTGGCAGGCACCAGGGGTTCCTGCAGATTGAGCTCTGACTCTGACAGTAGGACTAGAAGGGAAGTAATGGGGATGTAAGTGTCTAGCCTCCCTGGAACCCACACAGACACATCCCTGACTTCTCTCACCAAAGCCTAGACCACATTCAAGGGGTGGGGTGGGGTGCCAAAGGCAGATTCTACTCAAACAGAGGTGAGTGAGAACCAAAGAGAGGCCCTCCAAGGGGACATCTGTCCATTTGTCCAGAGCCTTGAGGATTCTCTCCCACCACTGCTTAGGACAAGGGCTTCTGGGCTCCACCTCTGCCCAGCCTCTCAACTCTGTTCTGTCCCCTTCCCACCTCAACACACAGCTAGAGAGATATCCTGGCATTTCTGTCACTCCACACATCTCCCCCCTGAAGCCATGACCATGGACAAGGAGCCTGGTCTATGGCACAGACCCAGGCTTTCCTGGGGTTTCCTTTTCCCTAGGTCACTACAGCGCCTGTATCCCAGAGCCATCTCAGAAAATCTGAAATCTAGGGTATCTTTTGAGCTTATTGGGCAGAGGTTGCCCCACCTAGCAGCAGCCAGGACAAGTCTGTCCCTCAGTCAATCAATCCAACGTTTATTAAGTGCCTACTGTTATACAGAGCACTGAAGGTGTTTATTTTAGGGAAGGAAAGAAGACCCAGCCATTCTCACAAGGTAGAGAGATGTGAGTGAAGAAAATCCAACATCAGGTCCTGGTAGTGAGAGATGTAACCTATTAAGAGTGCTTACAAACATGTCCCTTTATTGATGGAAAGTTTCCTTGCCTCCTTCCAGGAGTGCTCACTTGCATAAAATAAGGATCCTTCTGTGCTCTTCTCATTCACTGATTAACATATTTTCTCCATCTCTGAATTGGTCCCAGAACCCTGTGGCCAATCCATTGAAAGAGGCAACATCTTATAAAGAATGATCTCCATAATCCACACTAATGGATGAAGGACAGTGAAATGGACAATCCAAAATGGTAAGTAATCAATCATACTATATTCCATTTGCCTTGGGAATACAGTGTTGCACTTAGAGGTAAATACAAGTATGGGCAGCATTGTGAAAATTCCTATCATTAAACATAAAATAGCTCCACTGGGGAGAGAGGACTCTGGGGTAAAGCTGAAAAGCTATTCAGCTTCAAGAAACCCTTCCCCTTGATCCACAGCCCCCTGCTTCCTCCTTGCATGCTGGGAGATAGCTAACTCTGCGTCGGAGACTCATGCACAGCTGAAGCCCAACCCCTCCTCCCTTTCTTTCTCTCATCTAGCTTTCTTTCTGCCTCACACCTTCCTGAGGTGAGGATGGCAATTAGGTGTTCCAGCTTAAAAGTTCCTTCCTTCCAGCTCCTACAGGGTTGCAGGCTAAGCTCAGGAGTGAAAATAAACAGAGCTGGCAATAACGAAACAGCCGATCACTGGACACACCATAGGCACTTCATAAATCCTTACTTAATTGAACACCAAAAAGACTTCAAGTGTCACAGTGGATAGTATCAACAACTTGGGACCAATATATAATGAGGATAAGCCACAATCAAGAACTGACTATCCTGACACCTCTCTCTCTCTCTCTCCCTCCTCCCTCCTCCCTCTCACTTTTTCTCACTTTCTCCCTCTCTCTCTCTCTGTCTCTTTCTCCCTCTTTCTCTTTCTCGCCTTCCCTCTGTCTCCCCTCGTTCTCTCCAATAGTCCCAGTATTCTAATGTTTCCAAAGAAATGGGCTAAGTCAACACTCCTTGCTCCCAGTTTCCCACTCATTATCCCATTCCCAGAACCCATCCAAAACTCTCCTAAGGCGGGTCAGAGACCATGGCCTGTGGCTCCTTCCCGGCTCAACTGGATCAGCCTGCCCTTCTCTTTCTTCCCAAAGAGTCGACCGATGGATGACTTGATCCCCTTGCGCTTGGTGCCCTTGTGCAGGGAGTCCTGGCTGCTGTTGCTGCTGCTGGGGTTACTGCCTTGGTCATCCAAGGAACTGGAGGACAGGAGCCAAGAAGGTGAGAGAGCAGAGGAAAGTGGCTAAGTTGAAGCAGGGGAGATGAAAGTTAGACTTCAAAAAGAACTACCTTTTTAGGGAGAAAGCAATACAGGGGCCTGGAGCAGGAGACCAGGGGAGGTTTGGGGCCATCTCCTTCTTTGGAGATGCGTCAAGCAGAGGCTTAGGTTAGTTCCATGTACCTGGGATAGGTGAGATGCCAGCCTGTCTGCAAGTTAGGAGCATGGGTGAGATCCCCCTACTAGAGTATAATCTCTATGAGGACAGGGACTATGCTTTAGTCTTCTTTGTATACCCCATAAAGTCTGGCACAGGGCCATGTATGTAGAAGGTGTTCAATAAAGATTTGTTGACAGATTGACTGGGGGGAGGGGGGAGGGGAAGAACAGAGGTGGGCCCCACCCCACTTACCTTTTACCTTCATCCTGGCTCAGGGCCGGATGGCCAAGCTTCTCTAACCGCAAAGTCCTGGGTGAGGAAGGAGGAGAAGTCTCACATTTTATGGTGGTTTTATCTTCTCGGTTCTCTTCCCGAGCCACTGGTGACTGAACAGACAGTGAAGCCATGAGGGGAACAGGGCAGAGACGGACGTTGGTGCCTGCCAACTAGTCAACCATCCACTGACCCACACGGGCAGCCAATCCAAGAAGGCAGAGCCTGGAGGGCCCACTGTTGGGGGTGAGGGGAGACCTCTCCTGGGGGTTTAGGGGACTGGACCATCATGAAGCCAGGAGGCAGGAGGGGTAAAGAAAGGGGAGTACCCATTTCTTGATAGCCACCTGGGCATAGGTAGTTTTGTGAAGTCAGGAAAAGACTCAGGGCAGACTTCCATAGCCTCCCTTGGCTACCCAGACTCTGTTTCCTCTCTGGGGCTGGGGAATGAGGGGAGGCGAGGCACTCCAGGCTTCTGAGAGGTGACCCCTTGGCACCTTGGGTATCATGAGCACTCACCAGCAGCTTCCTCCTGTGCTTCCTCAAGTCACTCGGCTGCAAGAGAAAGAGAAGAAAAGTGGAACATACAAATTCCTCTCCAGATGCCCCCAAAGCTGGCAGTCAGGCCCATGCATGAGAGAGGACAACAGGGTGAGGCAGCACAGGCTAGTGGGAAGGCACTGGAGTGAGTATCAGAAGAGCTGGGCCTGAAGCCTAGCTCTGCCAGCTTACAACACACAGGACCTTAGAGGACAAGTCCCTTAGCCTCTCAGTAGCTCCCTCCATAAAGCAGAGGTTGGAGTAGATGATCTTCAAGGGTCTTTCCAAAATCCCACAATCCTATAATCCCGACAGGTCAATTTCCCTCAGGATCTTGAGGTGCCTAGGAAGAGCCTGGCACTGAAAAGACATGGCCTTGGTCTGAAGGTGGGAACACTGACCGAGAGGGAATCTGATGCTGACATCCACAGCCAAGAGAGATCTCCCTAGAATGGCAGGACAGTGCCAGGCCCAGCTGCAGCAACCAGTCTTGGGGGTAACATACTTTTCCAGGGAAAAGAACAGGGGAGAGCAGCTAATTATCTCTATCCCCAGCAGGAGGTCTCACAGGACCTCTCCAAGTTCCAAGAAACTCAGGTCAGGAGCCTGGCCTGTGAGTTCTGGCATCCTGGGCACAAAGCACCCTACTCCCAGGAAACATGAGGAATAAGACTCTCCCAGCCAAAGGAACCTCAGCCCAAGACCCAGTAGATTCCCCCAATCAATTCCAAAAGCAGAGACTTGTGACATCCTGGGCTCCTAGGAAGACTCAAGGAGACCCAGGAGGCAGGTCTCACCAAGGTCATGACACCCATTCGGTCCAGGTCCTGGGCGGCACTGCGGGAGGTGAGTTTGGGTGTGGAGCGGCCACTGAGGGGTGGAGAAGCACTGGCCAGAGACAGGGCGGTCAGCGAGGTGGGGATTGAGCTGCGTTTGCGCAGCTGGGTGAGGTTCAGCGCTTCCATGCTGCCGCTGGTTACCCGTGTCTCGATCTCTTCTGCTCGAAGCTCAGTCGATTCCTTCTCCTCCTGGATCATCCTGGCAGGTAAAGAAACCAGGCTCAGCCATTAGGATCTCCAGCCCAAAGGGACTAAGGATCTACTCAGGAGACCCTTGGACATTTGTATGGTGGCCCAGAGGAAAGCTGCCATGCCAAACTCCTTCAACCCCGAATCACATCAGTAAAGTCACCCAACTCTCTCCACCCCGACAAGCTACACTCAGTGGCTGCTGGTGGGGAAGGAGTCTCCCCAGATTGCTGGTCAGAGGCCTCCCTACCCTCCCCCTAGCTCCAGGACTGCCCATCTGCATCCCGAGCTTCACCAAAGAAGCATCCAGAAACAAACACAGCAAGGAGGGAAAGGTAGACCGGGCCCCGAGGCCTGAGGTCTCTCACCCTGACTCACTGCATGGCCACAGACAAGCTGCTTCACACTTCTAGGCCTCAGTTTCTTATCCAGACTAGGCTAAATGCCTCTGAAGTTCCCTCCCACTTTAGATCCGCGATCTTATACCCTCTGCGCTGCCAGCAGCCAGCCCCCCCGGGGGTCACGACAAACCTCCTGGTAAATGGCTTCTCTCCAATGCCTCCTTAGTGCCCCACAGAAAGCAGAGCATTCTGGGAGCCAGCCAAGAAAGGCAAGCCGGGGCCCCTGAATTCGTTCCTCTTCCTTAATTCCTCCCACACTGAAAACCAGCCTAGCCAGAGGGGCCATTGTTTTCCCCTTCAGGCCTCAGTAGGGTGCTAAGAAGCCAAATGAAGGTGTCTGGAGCTCTCAGCTGAGATGAACAAGAGCCCTGCACCAAGACAGAGCTGCCTACCCTTGTTACAGAATGGAATTCCTGAGCTGACTCCACATTTATCCCCAGACTATATGCAATAACATACTGCATTTGCAAAGCATCGCAGAATTCACTTTATTCCCAATTCTCAAATTCAGAAGAACCAACCCCTATCGGTGTCCCCTTGTCCCTAATCAGGCCGGCCTCGCCTCAAACCTGATCTCCTCATTGATGGCGTCCAGCTGTTCTTGAAGCATCATGGCCAAGGTCTGAGCATCTGAGTGGCCGCTGGGAGAGATGACACCCACAGAGCCCACCATCCCCTCGGGCTCGTCCTCATCGACATCTGAGATCTCAGGGTCACTCTCAAAGGCGGGGGCGGCCGTGGACGCCAGTACCCCGGAGAGTGGCGACGGTTCCCAGTCCTTAATGTGGTTTTGGAAGTGGAGAAAGGAAGAAATAGCAATTAGACACCCAGCTGAGGTGGCAGAACTCCCTCCAGGTCCTTCCCCCTGCTCCACACCCCCCCACACACACACCCCCCCCACCCCTTGCTGGAGGGGAGGGGTGCAGGCAGTCGTCATTTGTCCAAAGCTGTTGCAAGTCACAGAACCCATAGATGGACCTTGGAAGGGTTTTGGTTCACACCCACCTCCCCACCCCCCGCCTCCAGATCATTAAAGTGAAGGAACAATTAGGCGGGTGCAGCAGTGTCGCTGGTATGAGTGGCACCTGGGTTCTCTCAGCACCCATACCAGTCACTTTGGATTCCCTGATTCCCTTTGCTAATTCTTTCCAAGACATCCAGACTGCAGCAGAGGTAGATATGGAAAAGGAAGAGAATGGGGAGTGAAGGGGAAGGAGGCAAGAGACAAAGAACCACTGTCAGCGCCCAAGACCCTGGAGTGGGGGAGGGGGCTGTTCACTCGTTCACCTCCAAGGCTCTCTGTGGTCAGCTCCTGCAGCCTTTATTCGGTCTGAGCACTATGGAGGTGGAGGGCAGAGGGAGCGAAGGAGAGGAAAAAGAGGAGTCCTGAGAGAAGGTTAGGGAAATAGAAGGGAGCACGCTGCACGGAATCACTCTTCTAGGCAAAGAGGGAGCCCACTGGCTCACAGTTACTTCCCAGAAAAGTCCAGATGCCATTTCCAGGGCCTAGTTAGCTCCTCAGCTTTTCTCTTTCCTCTCTTTCCTGATATCCCTGCCCATTACATACAGACATGCACACGCACATGCACACACACAAAATACACATATGTGCACACACACACACATACACATGCCCTCTGACTGGCCACCTGCCAGTCCTCCCCTCCCCCTTCCCCACCTCAGGGAGGAGGGAGGCTCAGGGGTCAGGGGCCCCACAGCTGTTACCACTGACAGACGGCCTTGAGCCCCCGCTGCTGCAGCTGTCAGTGGTTGAGGGAGGGCTGAAGGGTGAGGATTTGCACCACACGCCAGCCGCCAGCAAAACTGGAGCCAGGCACGCGGCAGGTTGGACCCCAAAGGCCCCGAGGGAGCATCCCCGCCCCCGCCTCTCTCCTCTGCTCCTTACCTTGGTGGGCTCCTCTCGAAGGGCAGAAAACCTGCGGTGAAGGCTGGGGGTAGGACCAGGGGGAGCGTGGGTTCCAGCACTCATAGAGAACCGAAGGTCCGCAGCACTGCCCGTGTGGGACCTAAGGGAAAAGGGTAGCACATCCCTTGAGCACAGGAACCTCCCCCCCACCCAGGTCATGCCTTCTGGACCAGACAGAACTGTCAGAGAAAGATCCACGTTGACCTCCCCACCCTGGGCAGTCTACCCAGAGCTGGCTCAGCCCTGGGACTTTGGCAAACCCGGGGGAGGCTTCAGGCTTGGAGACCACAACAGAAGGGAGGGCTAAGGAAATTTTTTTGGCCTGGAACCATCTTCCAGTGTCCCTGCTAATTCCTTAGCTCCCCACTGCCCCTCACTACTCTCAAGCCACTTAGGACCCCAAGGGGGACGCAGACCAGGAGGTTGCAGGAGCTTTTATTAAACTACCCAGAGTGGTTATGGGGGATGGGAGCACTAGAGATTCCAGCTTATCTTTCCCCATTGTATTTAGCTCCCCCTCCCCGGGCCCAGAGGTTTGGGGTACAGGCCAGAGGACACCAAAGACAGAACAGAAAGAAAAAAGTGGCAAAGAACTTGTTACACCCTGGGTCATATCATACTAGTGCTCTTCCCACTCGCACCCCTATCAAAGGAAAATAAGACCTTAGGGAATAGGGTTTTGGATAGTGGGGTTTTGGAGGGTGGTGAAGGAAGCGTGGAAACAGCTCTGGAGAGCCTGGTGGCAAGAGACTGACCAGCCACCCCCTTTTTGTGTCATCTACTTCGCAATCTCCGTCAAGAGAATCTTGGGGCAAAAGTCACTTTCCTCATCTGTAAATGGAGGGGGTTTGACTAAGGTTTCTCTTCCACTCGAGGTCTGTAGGCCCGATGCTGCTCTCTCTAACCCCAAGAATCTAGTTTTCAAAGCAGAGCATGGATGTGGCTCCCCTGGAAGACAGAATGAACTGACCGACCGGGCAGAAGAGCCAGGCCCTGGTCCCAACTCTGCCCTGATGTGCTGTAGGGGAGCAGCGAAAAGGATATCAGACTATGAGTCAGAAGACCTGGGGTTCAAGCCCCAATCCAGACCTATTTCCGGCTATGTGATCTTGGGCAAATCATTTGCCTAAGCTTCAATTTCCTCAGCTGTGACAAAGGGATAATCCCACTTTGGGGCCTATCTCACAGGGCTGGAGGGAGGAGACAGTATGGTCTGGACCATCAAGGGCTATTTAAATGCCACCTTTTCTCTCTCAACCTCTGAGAGCCTTGGTTACCTCACCCTGGGTAAGATGAGGCTCTGGTAGTTTTTATAGGACAGAGGTTGCTGAAGGGGGATCATCCCAGGAACCATAAGATGGTCAGCATCCAAAAAAGTGTTTCCTTCTCTCAGGATGCTCCAGGGACCCCTCCGAGTGCACCCAGACTCCTCAACTCTAGTACCTGGAATGGACGCCATCTGCAAATGGCCCCCCTCGACCCTTCAGCTGGTCCACCTCCAGGCGCAGCTTCTCAATCTCTTCTGAAAGGCGGCCCTGTGCCAGGCCAACCCAGGCAGGGTGGGGGTCAAAGAGGGGATGGTGGGGGTTGGGTTGGGGCAAAGAGAGGACAGCAGAGAGGGGAAAGTGGAGGTCAGGGAAGGGTAAAGAAGAACTCAGCACAGGCCACACCCCAGAAGCCCCAATCTAGGCCCACTCCTGACACCATATGATTAAAGGAACAACACAAGCATGGGCCGAGGGTCCTGGCAAAGGGCTGATCCAAGAGTATTAAGGCTAAGAGAGGGATCTGGTTAAGGAGGGAGGCTAACTGCTAACAGAGAACTGCCCAGCACACTTGCTGTCTGTCACACATAGAGGAAACAGGGCTGGCCCAAGGGATTGGGGAATGAACTCGGATCTGTCAGGAATTCAGCCTGAGAGACTATCCCTCCAGGGAGGGCACTGATTCAATGTGCCCTCCACAACAGGCGCAAAGCACTGTCTAGGAGCTGGGAGAGATAAAGTTTGGATAACAAACAGCCTCTGCCCTCGGAGAGCTTACAGTCTAGTAGAGGTGATGCACTTTACAGATCACTAGCACACACAACATGACATAAGTACTTAGAGGGAGACAAAACAAAGTCCCCTGTGAGATCTGAAGTGGGGGTTCCTGCTGAAAGCGGCACGTTTCACGTGGGATCTGCTCAGGACTGGAGGCAGATCTCCCAGAGAATCCCTGAGAACACCTTTCAGGGCAGAAGCAGAGGAGTGGACTGCAGCAACCCAATCCCATCTGCCACCTCCACTGGCCCGCACTGTTGTCCTTCACAGACATATGGGGTGGGCAACAGCAGACACAGCTCCAAAGCTCCCTGCCACAGAGTCTCCAACAGACAAAGTCTGGCACAAGGCCCTTTGCCCTGTAGGCCTACCTGGCACTCACTGGCGTGAATATGATGAGATCAAATATTCCCTGCCAGGCCGGTAATACCTGCTGCGGTCCAAGCCCAGAAGAACTTCTCAAGTAGAAAGAATGCTGGATTTGGCCTCAAAAGATCTGGGGTCAAGCGCCAGCCCAGGGAGACATTTGTGTGACCTCCAACAGCCCTTTCTTTCCTCTTTGAGCTTCACCTTCCTCATCCGTAAAATGAGGGGGCAGAGCGAGCTGATTGAAATGCTAGGATGCTGTAACCCTGAATAAGCACCCCAGAGAACATCTCTCACCAGAATCTGGGGAGGGAGGCCACATCAGCGAAATGCCACCTGCCCGGCCCTCCGGAGGAGTCTCTGTCTCTCCACTGTCCACTCCCACCAAACTAGTCTCTGCCCTAGAAAGACTTGCCAGCCCCACGAGCCCTGGGCTCTGGCGGGCCACTCGGGAAGGTGGCGATGGCTGGCAGATACCTTGTGATGGTGCTGCTCCTCAATCTGCCTCTGGGAGCTCTCCAGCTCCTGAATGAGTGTGTTCTAGGGAAGAAGGAGAGCCCCAGGGCGCCAAAGATCAGACTCAGGAAACCTGGATACCACACACCCCTCCCCCCGCCCCCCCCCCCCCCCCCCCCCCTCTGCCCCAGAGAAGGAGGTGTGGTTCTCAGGGTCCCGCCCTCCCGCCCTCCCCTGCATTCACCCAGGTGACCCCCCTGCCAGCTGCAGCCCCAGCCCTCAGCCACACCTTCTCCTCGAGAGCAGCCATGCGCTCCTTGAGGTGCAGCTGCAGCCGTTCATTGGACTCACTCAGCAGCCGATCCACGGTGTCGGAGAGGCGCTTATTGTGGTCTTCGTTCATCTTTTCCCGCTGGCGCACCTGCCACAAGACAAGCCCTATGGCATCCAGAAACCCCCTGGGACTCTGGAGAGCTCCTCCAGGAGCCATAACGGAGCTTCATCCTCCCTCTCTCTGCTTCCACTCCTTCCTGACGACATCGTTTCTGGGAATTGGTTCCTGGGCTCTCCTCTTGGCCTTATCTTGCCCAGGCCTCCCTACAATTTCCTGAAGTCCCCTCATCATGCCCTTCCTCTCTGTCTCCATCCCATCAGAAAATTGCATTCCACTCCAAGCTCCCTGGCTCTGATAGGTGACCTTTCTGTCTCATCTTCATAGGAGCCAGGCCTCCATTCAACTTCCCTCAGTTTTCCCAATTTCCCTCCCCTGCTTTCCAGCTCCCTTTTATGGCTTGTCTTGCCCTATCATCAAATGACCTTTTTTGAGGGCAGGGACTGTATTAGCATGCCAAGTGTTTAGCACAATGTCTGACACATGATAAGTGCTTCATAGGGGCTCTACCTTATCATTCCAAGAACCACACCTCCTGCTCCAATGTTTGGTGCACTCCTTCCACTGGCATCTGGCCGTGCCCTCTGAACTCCTGCCCCAGCATCTGGCTATACTCTCTACTTCCTATCACCCCCATAACTACAAATCCAGACTTCCCACTAAACTCCACTCCCTCCACACCCTCTGGGCCCTCCACTCCCAGGGAATCATCCTGAGAACTTGACTCTGCGGTCCCTTCTCATCCCTCCTGAAGGCACCCCTGCCCAAGTGCACCATAAGAGGAGCCTTTCGTGGGTCTTTGGTTGCCCTCACCCTAGCCAGCTCCTGGTTCTTCTCTTCTAGCTGGGCCTCCAGTTGCCGAAGGTGCTCCTCGATGTTGCCATGCCGCTCTTCAGCCTGGGGATGCCAATATGTACTTGACCATCACGCTCCTCCCCTAGCTTCTCCTCCCCTAGCTTCTCCTCCCCTTCCTCACCCTTCCCACCTATCTCCCTTCCACAGCCCAACTGCCATCCCAGCAGAGCTGTCACCAGACCTCAGAGTGAGGAACAAACCGTTTTTTCCATAACCTGGCACTCTCTTAGCTGACACTGCTAGAACTGGGACTCAAAGAGCTACAAAGCCATTCCCCTGTGTTCATTCACATCAGCCCAGAGAAACAGAGCTGCCTTTGCCTTTCTTAAAAAAAAGAAAATCAGGGGCACCTAGGTGGCACAGTGGATAGAGCACCGGCACTGAAGTCAGGAGGACCTGAGTTCAAATCCAGCCTCAGACCAAACACTTGACATGTACTAGCTGTGTGACCTTGGGCAGGTCACTTAACCCCGATTACCTCACTTAAAAAAAAAAAAAAAAGAAAAGAAAATCGCAGAGGAGGCTCCACAGCCCTTTGGCCCAACATTGTGGCTCATAATTCTCGCTATCAAGCAGCTCTTCTCAAGCCTGACCTGACCCCCTCCCACCATCATCTTGAATACCCTAAAGACTCTAACAAGATGCTCCTAAGCTGCCAGCCTCTCTCTTTGCCAGGACAAAGAGACTGAGACACTCTCAGAAGCCCACATTTCAAACCTCTTTCCAGTTAAGTTGCTCCTTGATTTCTTCATATTGTGGGAGAAATGTGGAGTGGAAAGAAACTTGGAAGGGGAAGACCCGGGATCTGATCCCGGTTCTACTATCTCTACTTTTATAGACCCTCACATCTCTAGGCCTGATTTTTGTCATCTGTAAAATGAGAGATGAACCAGATTACTTCTAAGTTCCCTTCAAAATCTGAAGCTTTCAGTTTCTGGGCCCATACTCAAGGCAAGGCACCTAATCAAGGCCTTTCCAGGACAGAGAAAACCCTTACAGTTCCAAAACCATATTCGAACGCCACCCTGGGTTCTCCAGACAAGAACCAGAGGCCTGCAGAAGAAACCAAGAGCACACACAGACACAGCTTTGGAAACTCCTCTGCAAGAGGATCACCAAAAAGAAGACATTGAACCCAAGGGTCAATACTTCTAGATTCTAATCTAAAAATAGTAGAAGGATCCACACTTCCACTTTGAGAGGCACTCAGAAATGGTGTAGGAAGCAAGGTACAGCTGACCTCCCTTAAGAATAAGGTAGATATTCCTAAGCTTCCCTTAATTCATACATTTTGTCATCCATGAATTTACCTAAACCTTACTTGAAACTATCTGCCATATTGGTCAGAAAATAAACTGTTCTTTTGTCTCCCAAATCTGACTTGTATAAAACTTTCATGCAGAATAGTCATTGTCATTTCTACCACATATATGTACTGTTTTTCTTCCTTTCAAAGTAATTTGGGGGCAGCTAGGTGGTGCAGTGGCTAGAGCACCGGCCCTGAAGTCAGGAGTACCTGAGTTCAAATCTGGCCTCAGACCAAACACTTGACACTTACTAGCTATGTGACCCCGGGCAATTCACCTAACCCCAACTGCCTTAAAAAAAAAATCAAAGTAATTTGATCTTAGAGTTGTAATTCGCAGTCAGAGCTCTATAATATTATTCCTCTTATACCACCACCTTTTGGGGGGAATGAGCTCCATGAAGTTCATTGTCTATTTAGATGTTTAAAGGGATCAAGGATCTTACTGGTGTGTGCTCCTACCACCAGCACAGATCGCAGCCCTTTCATACTTAATCATCCTGTGCTATTCTCACCCACATCTTCCCATGACTGGTTCATCCAGGGCAAAGGTTCGTTAATATTTGGGTAAGGGGGAGAAGGGGGTGTCATTGAAGCACTTGGACCACTCACACATTGTTTCATATTCTTACTACATGACCAGTCCACCTTGTTTTCTGGTTGAATGTGCCCTGAATAATTTCTTTTGTGTCTTCTTGTACAGGAGTCGCCATTGGTAATGGGATGCAGCCTATCAATGCCTACCATGCATCTTGGTGCTGTCCTTTGAGTTAGTCATTATTTCTATTTTTCTGAGATCATGCTGTTCCATAAGTTATAATTGCACAGCAGAAAAGATGGGTTTTTGTGGCAACAAGCAGCTTGGGATCATTCAAAGTTTCACACGATTTCCCAAATATGCCCCCATCCTCTCCTCCTACATGATTCTGGTCCCAGCTCTGCATTGCCTATTCAAAATGTCCCAAAATGTCCCAAAAGTCTTGATGCAATTTCAAACTCTAATAACTTTAAACCATCTTAAACTTTAGTAGCTTAAAACTGCACCCATACTTTTGGGACATCCTGTATTTACACAACAGATGGAAAGACAGGCAAGCAGACAGAAAGACAAATGTACTAACTCAATGGGCTGTCCTTCCTAGCTACAATTTTCATTCACAATGGAATTGGGTTTGTGGGTTTGGTTTGGTTTTGTTTTTTTGGTATGGACAGTTAGACTAATTTCCTCTACGTAACTTTGGATTTAACTGAGGAGGCTTTGTAATGCTCTGGAACTCAATGCAATTAACTGCGACGCCATGCGTGTACAAGAAGCATTCAGAGGGCGGCTTCGGCCCTTAGAGAAAGTCCTTCTTTTGTTTGGACTCTGCAACACAGTGCCAAGTGCTTTAGGTGAGCATATGTCTCCAAGTGTTATGTCCCATTTGATGTCAATAACTCAACAGATCATTGAACCAAGTTTTCTCCTTAACTGCCTCTATTACAGAATGTTATTTTAATATACATATGGAAGACATTGCCTGAAGAGAGCTTTAAAGGATAAATTTTGTTCTGCTGAATCAAATGCTTTTTAATAATCAGGTAACGGGCAAATGGGATCTTAGATTCTCTATATCAATGAGATCACTGTGTGGCTGTAAAAATTGTGGACAGAAAAATATCTGCAAAAGCCTGGCTATTCCCTTCACATCTTTCCATCAAGGACACTCTTGATACATGCACAGACCACACACATAAAGAGTTTATCGAAATGACAAAGAAGACATATAGGGCTGGCAGCAGCTGATTTCTTCTCAGTTGTCTTTTTAAAAGTACCATTCAATGATCTTTCCCATTCTTTTGTGATAATAACAGCTAACATTCATGTAGCACTTTAGTGTTCGCAAAATACTTTACATACATTATCTCATTTGATCTTCAGAACATTGTGCAGTGGGTGCTATTTTTATCATCCCCATCTTACAGATGAGGAAACTGAGACTGGGAGAAGTTGTGACTTGAGGGTCACACAATCAGCTAGTGCCTGAGGCAGGATTTAGCCTCAGATCTTCCTGATTCCAAGACTAGCATTCTATCTATGAATATCTTGACAACTGATCCCTGAACAATCTTAAAATTTCGCTGTTTCCAGAACAGATTTCTTCCATATTAGTCCAAGAGTCAGCAGTTAGTGGACAGACAGCCAAGTCCGGCCGATGACTCATTCTGGCTGTATGACCTTAGACAAGTCACTGGATTTTTCAGTGCTGTAAAACCAGAAGGGAAAAGGATCATTTCATTCTTTGTAGTTGCATCTCCAGCATATAACACACAGTAGGAACTTAATCAATACTTGTTGATTAACTGATAAGTTTCAGAGAAGGTGCTGACCTGCCCTGGAAGAAGGCATTTCCTCACCTGGAAGTTCACTAGACCAATGGAATCACAGGTCCCAATACCATCCCTATAGTTGGACAGACGCAACTACTCCTCCAAGCTTGTAAAGGGCCACTGCTTCTCCCTCCCATAATACAGGGCCCTGAGGTGGTAGAGTTCAGTCCTGTAGCTCGTTCCTTGACCGGCGCTGATGAGCAAGCATCACCATACAAATGCCGACAAGCCATTCATTTCAAATCTGTTTGTGGTCTTCCTTCTGATACAGGCTGTGAATCAGGCTCTTGGGATGACCTGGTTGAGGGATCTCACCCCAAGCTCTCTCTATTTACACTTTGATGAGGCAGTGCAGCTCGGGATCTTCCTCCAGGATTCTGGTTGTTGTCTGGATGCTAAACCAGAGCTTCCCTGGTGTCACAGCTGGGTGAAGGTGTTGTTTGACGGCTGGAGCGGTTTCTGTAATTTCCTGGCATTCTCATGGTGGCAGCTGTTTTGAAACAATTTCACTCCTCTGAAATTGGTGAGAGAATTGATTTCTTTCCATTTACCCTTTTTTTGGCGTTGATGGCGTCTAAAAGGGTCACACTGGAGATGCTGTCCCTTCTGAAGCTGTCTTCTGATCTTGATCCTTCGCTCTAATGTGATATTAACTTTGGCCTTTGCTCTAACCATCTGATTGCACCAATATGTGAATCTGAAATGATTACTACTGTCAGCACTTAGCTGTTTCCTGTCATTTGTATGATGTCGCTCAGCACTCACCTGTTTCGATTCACTTACTGACCAAATGAAGCGCATAAGACTGTGGCCTCTTCCGTTTCTTGGAGGCTTTCATTATCCTTCCCTATAGCCACCTTTGCATGGAGATCACTGACTATAGAGGTGTACATCTATGGAGGCTAGAGGAGGTTGTAAGGTTCTTTAAAGAATTTCTCTATTCCTTCATCTTTTGCAACAGATGTTGGCACATAAGCCACAATTATCTTTGTAGCATCTTGTGTGCTGGCCCTACCATGCCCAATGGTGAGCCAGAGGATCAAGCATCCTATGAAATGATTCTTCTTGTTACCTTTGAGTACATCATGAGTCCAAATTTGCCAAGTCCTTTCTTTGTCTCTCCAGGAAGAATCACTGAGCTGACCTTCCACATAGCTTGTAGCTTCTCCAGTTTCATATAGATCAGTGGTTCTCAAAGTGTGGTGCAGAGCCCCTGAGGTACTTGAAATCCTTTCAGGGGATATGTGAGGCCAAAACTGTTTTCATAATGATGCTAAGATATCTTAATTTCTAATA
Organism: Vombatus ursinus; assembly: GCF_900497805.2. Taxonomy (NCBI): domain Eukaryota; kingdom Metazoa; phylum Chordata; class Mammalia; order Diprotodontia; family Vombatidae; genus Vombatus; species Vombatus ursinus. Next base: position 56,679 of record NW_020954687.1, read on the forward strand.
CAGTATGTATCAATATGTAAAGCCCTTATGAACAAAAACTCATCAGGGTCCTTGATAATTAGTAAGAGTGTAAAGGGGTCCTGAGACCACACAAGTTTGAGAACCATGGGACTGCTACGTATGAATGTCAGGGTGAGTGTGGTTCAGCTCCTAGAGCAGTAATGAATTACCATGTTGGTTTGGACAAAAGATCACACCCTATGAGCATCACCAGCAAACTGATGCTTCTTGACAGCCTAAGAACTGGATGCTTTTTGGCACCCTCTAGTCCTTCACCCTTCCAATATAGTCACTGCAGAAATAGGTGTCAGCCACACAGGACAGAGGGGTCTCTGGTTTTGCCAGTGTAATAGATCTCCACAGACCAAAAAAACCCCACTATTACCTGATGGCTAACCTGGTGACAAGCTTCTCCAAACTTGTCATTTTACTTGCCCTAAAACTCCCTCCTTCAAGCTTCCAGGGGTACCTCCCAACCCAGGACTCCTTATCCTGGAACTGAGAAACAATCTGTTCACTCTATCCCTGTCTTTGTCTTACAGTACAGCAGATGCTCAACAAATATAAGTGGAAATAAAAATGAACCAACTGATCACGCCTTCCCTCCTCCCTATCCCCTCTCTGTCAGAATCTTCCTGGATCATGGGTCTTAACCTGGGGCCTATGGGAAGATGTCAGGGAATCTGAGAATTACTTTGCTAACTGTATTTTAATATAATTGTTCTCCTTTGTAATCCTTTATGACGTATTTTATTTTATGTATTTAAATATATTACTCTGAGAAGTGGTCCATAGGCTTCACTACATTGCTAAAAGCATCCAAGACACAAAAAAAATGTTAAGAATCCCCAGACTAGATAGAAAAGTCCTATTCTTTTTGGTCTGACCTCATAAAGAAGGCACAACCATAGCACCTTGTAGCTGTATAGCACTTAACACATTTCAAAGCATATTCACACATGCTAGCTCATTATTCTCCCAATAACCCTATGAAGTACATAATGCAGGAACAACCCTCCCCACCTAGCAGATGGGCTAACAGGCCCAGCATTAAAGCAGCTTGCCAGGGCTCCTACCTCCTGGTCCACCCTACCACACTTTCTGCCATCTGCCTTGCTCCATGGGAGAGTGAGAGGTGGCAGAGAGGAGAGGGGGAAGGGGAGGCCTAGGGCCTTGCTATATGGGCACTTGCCTTGGTGAGGGCAGCGATTCTCTGAGCCAGCTCAGCCTCAACCTCGGGCAGGGTCTCAGCCTTGCGCATTGTCTGTTGCAGCTTCTGCTCAGCCAGCTCCAAAAGCTCCTGTAGGTGCCGGGCCTTCTCCTCACACTGCAAAGAGATTGGATGCAAGAAAAGGATGTGAAAGCTAGACCAGGCTCTTTCCCTTGGTTCCTGGGAGCCATGGGCTAGGGGAAAAAGGGTCAAGTCACAGACTACAGCGGCCTCAAGTTTCCCACTCAGCAGTAGCAATCAGCATCTATATCTTTTGGGATAAAACAGTATATTTCTTGTGAAGTCTGGATGCAGGAATTGCAAAACTATTGATAATAGTTGAGTGCAGCTTTTATCCTCTTCCCAGTGATCCCTTGCTAATTCATTATGGGGCAGAGCATGCTGAGGGGGTATTGTTGTTATTCAGTCATTTTTCAGTTGCATCCAACTCTTCGTGACCCCATTTGGGGTTTTCTTGGCAAAGATACTGCAGTGGTTTGCCATTCCCTTCTCTATCTCATTTTACAGATGAGGAAACTGAGGCAAACAGGGTGAAGTGACTTGTCCAGGGTCACCCAGCTAGTAAGTGTCTGAGGCTGGATTTGAACTCAGGAAGATGAGTCTTACTGATTCCAAGCCCAATGCTCTACCCATTGAGGCAACTAGTTGCCCCTGATGGAGTGTAGTGACTGTCATTAGCTATTCCCCGAGATTCATTATGGAAAGAGGGAGAATCTTTGAGAGGACTGGGAGACAGAGAAAGACTTGGCATTCCTCTCAGCAAAGGAAACTAAATTCTCAAGCAGAGCTGGGATGAGACTAGTTTATATGAGGAAGTTTCTCACTGGCCCAGTGACTGGAAGAATCTGATTTCTTGTAACCTTTGTCTATATTGGTAATTTTGTTTCTTCCATATAAATAAATCCCCTTGTGAAACACAATTGTGGTTTAGGCTTAGGATGGGAATGAGTAGTGAATGTATAGCCTATGTGGTATTAATGGATGTAGAGGAAATGGAAATGGAGATGAGCATAGTAAGGAAGAAAGTATGACGGGACGTCAAGTCGTTAGGATTGTTACAATAGGCAGAAGCGAGGTGGAAGGAGCAGATACCCCAGGAGAGACCAAGCGAAATGACCTGAGGACCCCTGGGGGCCAAATGAATCTGGCAGAGTCCTGTCGACACCAAGCTGAGCCAGACCCAGCTGACCTGAGAGGCCACGCCTCTGTTAAAACAGCCACAAGAGGTTATGAGGTCCTGTGCCATGGGCACCCTTTCTCCACCTGGCACTCCACAGCCCACCCAGGCCACACACCTGGCGATGCAAGGACTCCTTATTGGCCAGTTCATTCTCCAGTTTGTCGTTGAGGTCATGGATGGATGTAGCTTCACGCTGGGCTGCCAAGTAGCGTTTCTCCAGCGTGGTGATTCTCTCTTCCATGTCATCCTTCTGCGCCAAAGCCTGGTCACAGAGAGTCATCAGCACTGAGCCCACGGAGCCTACTGTATGCTGAGACCTCCCGCTGACACTAGGGCAGCACTGGAGTTTTCCCATGCTGGCCTCTGACCCTCCATCGCAACGCCTGCCTGCACTGCCCCTCTGGCATCTGGTCATACCCCACCAACCTCCCTCCCCAGGTATAATAAGCATGTGCCCCTCTCCCACCCTCTGACTGGCCATCCCCAGGATCCACTGCCTTCTCCTCTCAATTTTAGCATACTCCCTCTCCCTAAACCCAGGCCAGGGCAAGTCTGGGACAAGCGGCGGCCTCTGACCTCTCGGAGGTCCCGCTGGTGTCTGTTGCTCAGCTCCTCTGACTTGATGAGGTCCCTGCGGGCAGTGCTCAGATCCTCCTCCAGCTCAGCCACTGTGCCCGCCAGGGCAACCAGGCGCTCGCGGGCCTGATTCAGCTCAAAGGTCTGCTTCTCCAGGCGCTCCTGCAGCTCTCCCGCCCGGCCTGCTTCATCCTCCAGGGGCACCGAGTTATCGGTCAGTCTCTGGGCATCCTGGACACAGCAGCACCCTCCCTTGAGGTGCCCTCCCACCCCCTCCCTTCCCCCTGAGGAGCCAGCAATGGGACTCGATTCAGAGCTCTGCCTCTAATATCCCCATGCACTTCCAGTTAAGCCCCTTCCTCCCTCCAGGCCTCAGGAGTCCACTCTGGCCCTCAGTTAGCCAACAGGCAGCTGCTTCTAAATCCGTGCCCAGCTTCTCACCAATGTGCCAGTCTTGGGGAGGAGCGGGCTCATGGAAGTGGGAACTAAGACCCAGAAAGGGAAGAGCAAAGGAAGGGGCCCTCCTGACCAGATAGAGCAAGAGAATCAGAGGGCAGTGGCTCAACCCAATACACTGTAATTAAAGTCAACTCAACAAGTCTTTGTTAGGTAAATATTCTGTGCCCAGAATTGTGGCAGGCAATGTAATTAGGTCAAAAGAAATGGAAAGGGAGGAACGGTGCAGAGAGGCGTCTGCAGTGAAGGTGAGAGCCTCAAACGTCAATCACATTGGTCCCACTGTTGACCTTTCTGAAATAGGGCAGGGCCCCACTTTCCATCATGGGAACTGGGCATGGATTAGGTGCTGAGATAAAGGAGCACAGGGCTCCTATGAGGGAGAGGAAGGAGGGAGTCCCTCTCCCTGCCAGACTCCCAAAGACCCACCTTCCATAAGAGTCTTGGTCCCAACTCCAAGGCCCCATCTTCTGAAGCTCCATCCCGGGTTCCTGTTCCCTGCTGTAGAACAGATACCTGCAGGGGAACAGGACATAAAAAGGGCTGCTTTGGAGATGAGAACTCCCATCTTCTCAGAGAGGAAAGGTCCCACCCAAAGGACATCAGAGGAACAAAGAGGAATTAAAAGTACGAGGCAACACCTGCCACCCAGGCTCATGGGAGGACCCTCCAATCAAAGAGGAAAGGAGAAGAGAGGTGGGTAGCTTACCTGCTGGTGAGCACCTGCCAGCTGCTCCTCCAGGGTGCTGACACGTTCCAGTGCTGCCCGGAGCCTCTCCCGAACCTAGCCAGGTCAGATGGCAGGAGGAAAAAATCATCTTGTTGCCTTCCTCAGACTGAAGGAATGGGTCTACTAATCTGAGGCCAGGGAACGAGGGAGAGCAAGAGGTTATGCCAATGGGTGAGACACGTGGAAGAGTTGGCACAGGAGGGTCCTGGGACAAGGAGAAGGACAGGCAGGTTTCAGCTCTCAACCAGAAAGCAGCACCAAGGTTCCTTTGGCAAGGTTCTCTAGGTAAAGGGTGACAAGAGCACCAGAGACAGGGGCAGAGGGGGAAGACTGCTGGTCACTGAGCTGCGTCACGGTGACCTATCTGGTAAAGGACATGGAGCTGAACTGGGCAAGGGGCCCCCACTCACCTTCTCATCCAGTGCCTTGTGATGCTCAAACAGAGACTTAAGGGCCTTGAGCACTTCCACCTCACTGGAGACACCAGAGGGAGACTGAGCCTGACGCTTCACTACTGTCATCCGAAGGGATCGCTCGTGACGGGACACAAGGCACTCCAGATGTTCTAGCAACAGCTATAGAGGAAGGGGGGGGGATAATGAAGGGGTCATTAGTCTGCTATTAGATGCCGTCTAGGACAAGAGGGTCACTGGCATGGGGCCCACCCCCTGTCCCGACAGCACCTGCCAGTCTTGGTCAAGGGCTTGGTTCTCCTGCACACACCCAGTCCTTCCCACTCACCCTTGTGTTATTCCGTTCAGCTTTCAGCTCTGAGATCTCCTCCTCCCGTTCTAGAAGCTGCTCCCGACACACACTCAGCTCCCGGGTTAATGTGGCAAACTCCTGAAAACCCCCCAGGACACCCATAAGCCTGGGGACCCTGCCTCCATGGAGGGGCCTGCACTCCCCAAGACAGTGGAAGCATTGCCTCACCCTTCTTCACTAGCCTTCCACCTCCCACACCCCTGCACCCGAGCATCTACTCTCCATCTTCAGCTGCTGGGTGGCCTCACCAGGGAGTGAGCTGCAATCAGAGATGATGCAGCCCAAGTCTTGTTAGAGTATCCCGGGATGTAGAGCTGGAAGAGGTCCAAACTCCTTCATGTCACAGATGAGAAAACTGAGGCTCAGGGAGCTTCAATGACTTGCCCTAAGTCACAAAGTCGGGAAGCAGAGCCTCACCCTCATCATGAGGGTCTGATATTGGAGGGATAGGTCAAGTGAACGAAAGCCCTCAACACACCGTGTGGCCAAGAGTGAGTCTTGTCCCTTCTCAGAACCTCAGTTTCCCCAACTATACAATGGAGACACTCGTTCCAATTCTAAGCAGCATGGGCCAAGGAGAGGAGGAAGAAGTCCTGAGAGCATAAACCTGCTGGCACATGCCCTGACGGTGTCTGGGGCTGGAGTGCCTCTGTAAGAAGCTGTCAGCTTCCTCCCACGTCAGACATGAGGTCTAGGCACCTTGCAGGACCCCCCACAACCTAAACTTCTCTGGCTTCATAGACCCAGGGTAATGATCACTCAGGCCTTGACCTTAGAGAATGCCCCAGCCAACTACTCCAGCATTGACAAGCTGGCATCTGAGTGCCAAGCCTTCCTCCTGCCTGAAGATCACCAGCTCAGACTAGACTCAGATCTGGGAAGAACCTCAGAGGTCATCTAATCCAACCCCCTCACCTAACTGATAAGCATTCAGACCCAGAGGACTGAAGAGACTTGGCCAAAGATTCACAAGTAGCAGCCACTGAGGTGGGATTTGAACCCAGCTCCTCTGATTCTGCTGAGGCCTCCACTGTATCAGGTTGTCTTGGTCAGGTCTTGGTTCCCTTACCAAGAAAACAGTGCCCTTCGGTATCTGCCTTACCTCTTTGCAAAAGGAAGGGACTATGGGTACAGAACACTACACACATCATCAGGCTCTTTCTATCTGTCGATTAGTTTTTGTTTAACAGGGTTTTTTCCCCCTTTTTAATTCTTTGTTATAAAGAATTGATCTCTGGGAGGAGGGAGAAAGGGATATATTGGGAAATGCAGGTGATATAAAAAGACAGTAGTAATATCTGAATTAAAAAGAAAAAAACAAAGTGCTCTTGTAGGCCAGCGAGGATGAGCCTGGTCACAGAGCTGACGGGAGGAGTGCTCTAGCTAAAGGAGACTCTGCCCGACCAAGGGTCTTGCTTCATGTTATTCTCTGTGCCTTGAACACTCTCTCCCTCCTCTCCAATAGACCTCACTGGTTTGTTGAGGGGAACACATTCTGAAAGCCTTAAAGGTCTACATAAATACAAGTCGTTGGTATTATCCTGTTGAATTTCTCTACCACCTTTAAAGGCCAGCTCAAACACACCTCTTCTATAATAGCTTCTCTTCCAGTCAGTGATGACCTTCTCTTCCTCAGATCTCACAAGACACTATTTTGCACCTTTCAGATGCACTTACCATGTATTGTTCTGTATTTGGGGCAAACTGGGTGGTAACGCGGACCCAGTCCTGGACTTGGAATCATGAAGACCCAAGTTCACATCCTGCATTAAATACTTACTAGCGGTGTGACCCTGGGCAAATCATTCAACCTCTCTGTCCTCAGTTTCCTTATCTATAAAATGGGGGTAATAATAGCACCTATTGGGGCAGCCAAGTGGCACAGTGGATAGAGCACCAGCCCTGAAGTCAAGAGGACCTGAGTTCAAATCTGGCCTCAGACCAAACAGTTGACACTTACTAGCTGTGTGACCCTGGGCAAGTCACTTAACCCCAATTGCCTAAAAATTAAAAAATAATAGCACCTATCTCCCAGGGTTGTTGTGAAGAGAAAATGAGATGTTTGCAAAGCACTTTGCAAACCCTAACACGCCACATGAACACTAGCTAAAATCATTGTTGCTGCTGAATGATTATTCTGGTCACCTGCGTCCACGTCATCTCTAATTTCCCTAGCTCGGGTGCCTCGCTCTGCGCTCTGCACACACTAGGTCCTCAAGAAGTGTTAGCTGAATCAGACACAGGCAGCCAGGTCTCGGGGCCCAACAATGACCAGGCCACTGCTCTCAGGGCAGAATATAAAAAGGGCTCTCTGGGGACCAGGCTCCCCTCCCCTCTGTCACCCAGCATGGGGCTAGCTTGGAGTTTCCCCATGCCATGCAAAGGAATGCCCACTCAAAGCAAGAGTTCCCACACCTGACTCCCCTAACCCTAGCCAGGCAGGGCTGGGGTCTTCTGAGAAGCTGCAGCCCATGTCGGGTCCCTTAGCAGCCTCCACACCACATAAACCCTGGCCAAGAGACTGGGCAAGTTGTGACCCACCCCGAGAGAGCCCTTTCCTCCCCAAATTCCTCAACTCTTCTCCCAGCCCTGGGACTCCTCTGTTGGCCCAGTGATCACTGGTATCTGGTGATTAGTTTTGAAAGCCAATTCCATTTCTAGAATGGGGAAGGGGAAAGCTGGGGCATGGGAGGGGGGAGAGGGAGCCTCCAAGAGGACACCCTGACACGCCAAATGGGCACGCAGAGAATGTGGTAGTTCAGGGCACAGAGTAACCATCCCCTTCACCCAGGATTTGATGCCCCCCCACTCATCCCCCTGACAATTCACAAGCAAGAAGCCCAGATGCCTGATGACCGAGTATTCCTACACCCACCCCCTTGCTCAGAAAACCACCCACCTCCATCCCAGGTTGGATGAGTCACAGGCCAGTGGGGCTGACTGGCAAATTTCTTCCCAGCCGGGGGTGCCACCTACTGGCAGGCTTGGCTCACTGCATCTAGAGCTGTGGCCAGGGCCTTCAAGGGTTCCCTCCCCTAGATCAAACTCTAACCCACAGCCGGGGAAGCCCCCAACCTTTCATTTTTCCAGGCTTAGTCAGGCCAGACTGACTCACAAAGCTTGGAAGTGATCAGGGAAAGGGAAGAGAGGAGGGCAGAAGTTAAACTGATTTTCAAGGCATATGTACATGGTACACCAATTAATTCAAATTAGTCGGCTGGGGTGGAGGGAATGAGAGGATCGCTGATTTAGAACTGGAAGAAACCTCAGAAGGTACCTGGTCCAACAGTTTCATTTTACAGATGAGGAAAGTGAGGCCCAGAAAGAGGAAGTGCTTTAGCCAAAGTCACACATGTGCTAAGTGCCACACCTGGGATTGGAACCCAGGCCTCAGAACCCTAAACCCAGGATTGGAGGGGGAACGAGGGGGCAGGGGACAAACCTGCTTCCCAGTGCCTCAGGGATGGTAGAGGTGGAGGGTGGAACAGGCAGGTAGGTGGAGGGCCATCACTGTCCAAGCTGCAGGACAGGCAGGGGGCAGCTTACCTGGGGAAGGGCAGAGTTGAGGTGGCGCTGAAGTTGGTCCCGTTCATGCAAAGCATCTTGCAGTCGGCTCTGTGTGGCCACCAAGCTCTCCTGACTCTCACGCAATGACTCCAGCAACTTCTCTCGCTCATCCAACATGTTCACCATCAGCTGCTCAAAGTTGGCGTCGGCATCGGCACCGTGGGGGGGACCGAGGGGGTCCCCCTCACTGATGGTAGGCATTACTTCACACATGGTTGGGGGTGGTCAGGGATCCCTAGGGGTGGGGAATGGGTTCACAGGGTTGGCACTTCCAGATCGACCCAGTTCACAGGGCTTAGAGTGGGCAGTGCCAGGCAGGTGGATATGCAGGCAGGGGGTTCTCCCATGCTGAGGCCATCAATGGCTCTTGCTCCAGGTGGAGCACAGTGCCTGGGAGGCCTCTGAAGGGTGGTGCCAAACTGCCTGATGGGACTTCCCAGGGCTGAAGCTGGGCCCTCTGAGTCCCCAGGCGAATGGGCAGCAGCTGAGTGGGGCCATGATGAGCAAAGATGCCAGGGCTGGAAAGGATGCTTCCCTCTCACACCAGGCACTGGAACCTGGCAGAATCCCAGTTGGGCCTAGGGATGCCCATCCTTTCCAAAGGAGAGTGCACTGAATTGGACCAGCTCTGTGGGAGGAGGAGATATAAGGAGTCACAAAGGGTGGGAAGACAAAGGGAGACAGATTCAGGGCCCAGGAATAGGGGGGAGGCCATGCGGAAAGGGGAGGAAGGGAGAGCTCAGGGTCTGCCCCTTCTCCAAGACTGCTCAAATGCAGCCATGCTGGGCTCTCTGGAGAAATCCAGACACTCCCACTGCCTGCTGCCTGCAGCCCCAGTCCCTCCTGCTCACCCCCACCCTCCCACCCCCTCCCCCCAGCAGCTGTCAGAAGGGCAGCCGCAGTGGTCCCCCCACCCACGTGGCTTGCTGGCTAAATATAGATATGATTCAGTCAGCGGCAGAGGAGCAGCAGTGGCCCTGGGCCCAGAATCCTCGCTGGAGTTGGGGAGGGGGAGCCCGTGGAGAAGGAAGGAAGAGAGGAGGTGGCGTCTTCCCACAACCCTCCACCCCCACCCAATCTCCTCCCAGTGCTAGCACTGAAGGGGTTACAGGGCTCTGGCTGACTCAAGAGTCACAGCCAGGTGAAGATGCCTGGGGTAACAGGACAGCCCCCAGCCCTGGACACTAGCACCCAAAAAAGCACCATGTAGAAAAGGTATGGTGGAGCGGCACAGGATGGGCACTGGGGCAGGCACAGAGCCCTGACCTGCCAAGATGTCCTTAATCTAATTTGCTGGCTCTGGCCCAAGTCAATTTGTGCTTGTGGAACCTGCCAAGATATGTAGCACCCTGGCCTGGGGGGGTGGGGGGCAGCGAGCTGCAGATCCCAGCTCTCTCCCTCCCTCCCTCCTTTGGGTTTGGGAAGGAACTAAGCATAGGGGATGGGGAGGGGTGGGGGGGAGGGTGCAGAGATCCCTCCCTTAATTGGGGGAGAGCTCTCCCTGGAGGTGGGGTACAGGGGGGCAGGGGACCACCCTGCTCTCAGCTTGTGCTCTTGTGTCACCTGGCTCCAGGCTGGCAGGCGGCTTGTACCTGGACAGCACAGAGCCAATGAAGGCCCCTTGGTCTCTAGCACACTTAACACCTGGGTGGGCCTCACAGTGTGAAAGAGCAATAATGGAGGGCAGGACCGTTTAAGAACTCCTTTTGCTTAGACTCCAAACCCACCCAACAAAGCTTGGATCCCACGGGAATATTTCCTATAATTCCCATCACCACGTAGAGCTGGAACCACCACCATCCCCCACTCCCCACCCAGGGCAGGGCCAGGGAACAGCAGACAGCTAGAGTCTTGGGCTGGAGGCCTTGGCTTGGGCAGCATCAGGTCTGCTGTCCACTTGGGATTGATTTTAGAATTTAGAGTTGGAAGGAACCTTAGAGGTCATCCAGTCCAACCCCACCTTTACAGAGGAGGCCCCAGAGAAGTGAAATGAGTTGTGCCCAAGGGTCACCGAGGCATCCACAGTAGAGGCAGGTTTGCCAACTCTAAAGCCAGTGTTCTTTCCTCTATATCATGATGTTTCCTCTTCCCACCCCATACATACATGCACACATATATATATGCATCTGCATCCCCTTATGTATCTGTACACACACAATAAACATATATGCAAATATAAATATGTGCATCTGCACAGATGTGTAAATGTATGGTAACTCTCCAGATGTGTTGTCTTCCCCATCAGCACATGAGCTCCTTGGAAGCAGGAACTTTTTCTATATGTATCCTCAGCATTCAGCACAGCGCTGTACACATAGCAAGTGCTTAATAAATGCTTTGTTTATTCATTCTTTCTTTCATATATGCAACATATGCATGTGTATTGGTATGTTTCTGTATTGTGTATATGTATACACATGTATGAATAGAAGTGTATCACACAGAAATATATCATAAATGTGAATATTTCACACATGTGTATATGTGTTTGTATGATATTTTTAATGCACATACATATTTACTGGAAGGATAAGGAGGATAAAAGTAGAGCCAATCCCAGGCAGCCAGCCTTCTTTAGACCCTGAGAAGATCCAATGTACTGGATGGAAAGGGACAACAGAGGCTGATCATGAGAAAAAAGGCAAAAGCACGCACGCGTGCAAGCGCGCGCACACACACACACACACACACACAGAGAAACAAACATATAACATTATAGGATTTAGAGCCCTTAGAATAAGGGATCTTCGAGATCACCTAGTCTAAACCTTGTCTTTAACAGATAAAGGAAAACCTGAGGGCCAGAAAAGGGCAGTGACTTGCCCAAGGCAGAAGGGCATGGATTCTAACAACAGGGCTCTTCCAAATTCAGTGCTCTTCCTACTATGTCACACTCGCTTCTCTACCAAACGTGGATGCTCATGGTGGGCTGCCCTGGAGTGACACCTCCAGCAGAGGCAAGCCCTGGGTTGCTACCCACTATGGATGTCCTGCCCGGGCCTGCCCATCTATCCCGACATGGCAGTCCGATGGGTATGCCCACAAGCCCTCCTCCTCCCACTCCAACAGACCAACAGTGGAAGAAAAAGGCGGGATGACCTGCAGCAGGGCTGCATCCCCTGCTCCAGCCTTGCCACTGTGGACAAAGAGGTTGGGGTAGGACAGAGCTGCCATCTTGTAAACCCAGACAATAGCAGCCCCCATAACTATCACACTCCATGGAGTACAATTCTTCCTGAAATTCATCACTCACTCTGGCAACCATCAGAGTAGAGTTGTAACACTAACAAACACCCCATGCTCCCTGATGAAGCGATAACTTTAAGTTAAAGCTGGGCACATATCCTCAAGCAGAGCAAAGACAAGAAGAAAGGTCCTATAGATACCAAAATATTAGTCACACCATTCTTTCTCATAGCATAGAAGTAGGAACAAAGTTGGTGCCCACCCCTGAGGAATGGCTAAACTTACTGGGGGAGATGAATGTAATGGAACACTATCATAATATGAGAAACAATGGGGGCGGCAAGGTGGCACAGTGGATAGAGCACCCGCCCTGGATTCAGGAGACCTGAGTTCAAATCCAGCCTCAGACACCTAACACTCACTAGCTGTGTGACCGTGGGCAAGTCACTTAACCCCATTGCCTAGCCAAAATTAAAACAAAATAAAAGAAAGAAAAGAAACAAGGAACATAAGTAAGCAGAAGACACTCTACAATGACCGCACCAATGCAAATACATAAAGAAGCTGAAGCCAGACATTGTGTAATTGTGATGACCAATTCTGGCCCTGGGAAAAAGGCCAAGGAAATATGCTACTGGTAAAGCAGGGGGCTACGGATGTGGAATGTTGCATACACTGTCAAATGTGGTTGCTACATCCACCGGTTCTGCTTTACTGGGATACAGGGTAGGGCAGAGGTAGGAGAGACTGGGGGAAGGGGAGAGTACTTTGAGAAATGATGGTGATATAAAAACAAAGTGTTAATAAGGCTATTTTTTTTTTTAAGAAGAGATGAGAGGCCAGCAAGAATGATAGCCAACAATCTATACAGTGCTTTAAAGTTCACAAAGCTCTTTACATATATCATCTCACTTGATCCATACAACAATCCTGGGAGGTAACCGATACTATTATCCCCATTTTACAGATGGGGAAACTCAGGCCCCAAGAGGTTAAGTGACTCACCAAGAGTCACACAGCTAATAACCAACCGAGGGACTCTAGCCATTACACCACCCTACCTGTCCTATACGCAGGGGGTTATTTTCAATGGCATTCCAGAATTTACCTTTGTGGGAGCAAGAGGCCTGAGACTGTGGGTATCCATAAAGCTTCAGGCCCTCTGGCAGCATGGTATAAAGAACACAACTGGGTTCCGATCCTAATTCTGCCACTAACCACACCTTGGACAAGTCACTAGGCACCTCTGTACTTCAGTTGCCACCTTTGGAAAAGGAAGATCACAATCAACCCTTTCTATCACACAGGGGCATAGTGATGATCAGAGGTAAGAGATGTGAAAATTATGAAGCACGTGCAATTAAAATAGATGAGTTTGGCCCTAAAGAAGTGATATGATACAGAAGAAAATGAACACAGTAACCTAGTTTTTGGTAAATCCAAAGATCCCAGATATTGGGGGCAAGAACGTGCTACCTGACAAAAACAACTGGAAAAACTGTAAAGCAGTCTGGCAGATTCTAGGTATAGATCAACATCTCACACTGCATGCTAAGATAAGCTCAAAATTTGTACGAGATTTAGACATGAAAGACAGCATCATAAACAAACTGTTTGATCTATGGATGGGGAAAGAATTCATGACCAAACAAGAGATATAAACGAGATGTTCACAGGAGGTGAAATTGACAATTTTAATCACACAAAAAAAATATTTTGCACAAACAAAACCAATGCAGCTAAAATTAGGAGATGAGCAGGAGATGGGGTCAGATGGAAGAAATCATTCCAGCAAGTTTCTAAGACCTACAGAGAACTCGGTCAAACTTATAAGAGTAAGACTCATACTTCAATTGATTTAAATGGTCAAGGGGCATGAACAGGCAGTTTTCAGAGTAAAAAGAGATATGAGTGGACTTCCCTCCCTTTTTTGCAAAAGTGGGGAAACACTGCATATAATGGCAGTGTATTGAGCTTCTGGTTTGGTAAGTTTTGCTGAACTGCTTTCCCCTCCTTATTAAAGGGATGGTTCTCTAGGCAGAATAAGGGACATATGGTAAAACAAAAATGAAGTTAAAAACAAAATACATCTATAATTTTTTAACAATAAGGTACTATAGAAATGTAGGTGAGCACTAATTCTTCTAAGAGATTCTCTGCACCAGTCCTGCTCCCATGCACCATCAAGGTAGGGAGAGAAGAGGACCCTGGGATCTAGAAAGCCATGCCAGCAAGGTCTACTGGGAAAGGTACTGAGATGGGCCTGGAGGACTCCCTGTCTATGATCCAAAACCAGCCTAAGGGCAGAGAAAGTCATTACCAGGAGCCTGGGGGTGGAGAGGATGATCCCCCAGATTCATGTTCTCAAAGGCAAAGACTATCCATGGATGGCATGTCTGATGTTTCCCTGAAGGAAGAAGAAAAATCTCATTGAGGAGAGGAAAAGGCAACCAATAAGAAACCAAGCTTAACACACTGAGGCATCAACCTCACATGAAGCCACTCTACTCTCTAAAACATTGCTGGCTGTGGGAAGCCAGTTGTCTGGTCCTGGGGACCTCTGTTCCCTCACTATCCTAATATTTATTCAACTTCTAGGGCCCATGAGACATTGTCCAGACAATCAGGAAGGCAGGATTACTCAGAATGACACAGCTAGGTGGGATCTCAGAAGTCAACCAGCACCTCATCAGGAATCCCCTCCATACAACAGGCTGGACAAATGTCCATCCAGAACACAGCTTTAGAGCCAGAGAGGACCTTAGAGGCCAGTGAATCTAGCCCCTTCATTATAATAATAATAATAATAATAATAGCTAGCATTTGCTAAGTGCTTTACAATCATTATCTTACTTTATCCTCACAAGAACCTAGGAAGTAGGTACGATTATCCCTATCTTTTATGTGAGGAAACTGAGGCAGGCAGAGGTTAAGTGACTTGCCTAGGGTCACATAGCTAATAAGTGTATGAGGTCAGATTTGAACTCAGGACTTCTGGACTCCAGGCCTAGCCTCTCTCCACCAGCTGCCACAACACTGTCTCTCATTTGACTTGAAGATGGGGAAGCCACTAATTCCTTTGCGACAGCTCTATTTGATAGGAAGTCTTCCCTTATATCCAGTTTAAATCTGCCTCTCCAATTTCTCTCCCAATCCTCTAGGTCTGCCCTCTGGGGTCAAATGGAACAAGTATGACCCTGCTTCCACACAACAGCTCAGAGGGCCTCTCTGTCCGCTGCTGCTTTTCTCCAGTCTCCTCTTTTCCAGGACAAACATCCCTAGTTCTTTCAGCTGCTCTTGCCCAGCTCAGTATCCAGACCCCATATTGGCTTTGTGGCCTCCTCTGGAGCTAGACCAGCTTGTCAATCTCTCTACTGGCCAGGCTTATTCTGGAGGAGGAGGGTGGAAGAATCACCCACACACAACAGATGAGATTCTGTCCCCCCCTTTCTTCACCCCTCTCTCATCCAAGGGGGACAGAGGCAGCTCCCCAGAGGCCACATCAGGCTGCCAGCTCTGGCATTGGCTTTAAATAGCACAATTATCATCTCAGCCTCACAGAAACCTTCCCAACCCCAGTGTGGTTTCTAAGTAACACTTACAGGTCCCTAATTCAGGGGCGAAAGCTGCCAGCTCCTTAAAGCAGGCAATTTGCAATGGGCTTTGCCTGTGAGGAGTGTGGGTAGACTGTGAAACCAAGGAAGGGAAACAGTGAGACAGCAGTGCAGGGCAGGGAAGGGGGCAGAAGGGGAGGGAAGAAATCAGGCTCTTTACTCGGTGCAAGAGGCTAAGGCTGAGGCATCTCTCCTGCCTTCCCAAAAGTGATTCCTCTCTTCTGTCAAACAAGTGGGAGGACAGCCCTGGCCTCAGTCACTATTGGCCACAATAGGCCCAGCTCCTTGTCAGGCTGCCAGATGGTTAGGTAGGCCCCACCACGACAAAATGGAGCATCCACATTTTTCTGCCAAGCCCCTGAGCGGCCACAGGCAGAGGGCAATGCCCACAGTTTAATTAAAATGCTCTGCCCTCCACCACCACCCTACCCCCAAGAAATCAGCTATATCCTGCCCCTCATCTTTCTACAAGGTTGGCAGGAGGAGCCCGAGAAAATTTTGGCCCCATCCTCTGTCAACTCATCCTCCAATCTCAGGAAAAAGCCAACCTAGAGCAGCCAAGAAACAGAACCATTCCTGGAATAAGATTTCTTCTTCCCTGTTCCCCCATCAGCATACCTAATAACTCTCTCTTCTTCCAACCTAGAAGCGGGAAGGGAATAAGCATTGATATAGCACCTACTATGTTCCGGGCACTGTGCAAAGCACTTTTCAATACTAGCTCGTCTGATCTGAAATGGGCCCCAACAAATGAATTGTAAGTGGATGACCCTAATTTGTACACTTACCCCTTAGTTCTTCCAAAACCCTGAAGACGTACACACATTCTGACAAGGTCAGAGTTCATCCAGACACACAAATTAGTGGTGTGACCCTAGACCAATCCACCTCTTACATGTGAGGGAAACTGAGACAGACAAAAGTTAAGTGACTTGCCAAGAAGTGGCAATAAGAAGGGAAGAGTGTTCCAGGGAATAAGATTACTAGCCAGGGCCTTCAAAGACACTCCTGGAAAGATCATCATCAATCAACCATCCCCTCTGTTGAAGTGTCCAGCTCTCTGGCTCCCCACCTTCCTTACACTCCAAAGGCCACTGCCTCAATCGCCCCTCTCAACCCACTTCACCATATCCAGTTTATGCTCTGCTAAGGATCCTTGCTCCATGCCCCTTAATTTCCTTGATCTGATTCTACCTTTTCTTTTGCTGCTAGCCCTTCCTTCACTGACATGCTCCCAGTCCCCCTTCCCCTACAATGACCCATCAACCACACCTGGTCACTCTCCCGAAAGTCTCTCTTTTGGGTTCAATTCTTCAAGCTCACAGTCATTAGGCATTTTAAGGCTTACAAAGTATATTTCCCAAAGCAGTCTGGTAAGGAAGGCAGTCTAAGTGTTATTATTCCCATTTTACAGATGACATAAAATGAAGTGACTTTCTCAAGGCCATGTTTGGTCAGAGCCAAGATTTTAATTCTAGGTCTAACCTTCTTTATCCTGGACCAGTTCTTCCCCAGCTACCTATAGGGATTGGGAGGGAGGGAAGAGGAGGTACAAAATAAGAAAAATAGAACTCAGCACTTGGTCATAGATTGATCAATCTCCTATTAGGATGAAGGTAGAGAAAGGACCTTGCCTGAGTTCTTCAGAACATCCCAAAGCAACATCTGCACTACCAAAGAACCTAGGAAATTGAGGCAATTAGCCCATGTTGGGCTCCAACCCAGTTTTCGTTTTCAATTTTCCACGGAAACTGACTAAGTGGTTAACAAATGCTCCCATTTACTGAAGTTCCATCCAGCACAATTCAACGAGCGTTTATTAAGTACCTAAATAGTTATGGACATTAGAAAACATGAATCAGGAATAAGGAATGAAAGAAGTCAAAGACTTGTGGCCTGCACGGAGACTTCATGCTTCTATGACATGAAAGGCTAGGCATGGGAACCATGCACCAAATTATATTACAAAGACTGACATTTTATTACATTTAAACACAGGAAAAGGCTTGTTACTGATACGGAAGTCATTCCTGAACCAGGTATCTGTGAGTAAGCAGACAAATGATTTGTTCCAGTAAAGATCAAAAAGGGTACAAAACTAGAAGAAATAAATGAAAAAATGATACTGTGTACAATTGAAGCAAGTCAGCCTTGACCTATTCAAACAAATTACTGATAAGAAAAATGGGCAATGGACAGTAAAAAGGACATTGACAGCAATTAAAATAATTTTGTAGTTTAACCAATGTAAAATAATTTATATAACAAATCCAAAGAGCCTAAAACACAAAGCAATCAGCAAATACCTGATAATCAGAATGAGAGGGCAGCCAAAGGCAACACCAGTATAAAACACAAACTTATCTGTAAAATTTTGAAGAGTTAACCATGGCATAGTGGAGAACCAGTCTCAGAACCAGGCTAACTTTAGCCATATAATGTTAGACAAATCACTTAACTTAGCCATATTATAGGCAACTTTCTAAGACAAGAAGGTGTTGATCCAAATTTACAGTGCAGTCTTTTCACTCAGGGAGTTTCCTAAATCAATTATATTATGTCAAAGATCCCTATTGTAAAAGTTTATGGAGAAGCATAGTCTAACAATCAAGCATTTATTAAGTGCCTACTGTATGCCAGACATGGTGCCAGGTGCTGGCATATAAAGACAAAATAGTCCCTGCCCTTGAGGAGTTTACATTCTACCAAGGGAGACAGCACATACAAATATTGACATATAAACAAAATATATATGAGGCAGTTTGGAAGAGGGCAGACACTAACGGCTGAGGGAATTAGAAAAGGTCTCTTGATGAAGGATTATTATAAGTAATATCACCTCACAAAGAGGGGAGAAGCAGTGAAAAGTAAAAAACAGTTTAAAAGATGCTTAGTGAGAGATCAAACTAAGCAAATATATCCCAAGGGCATTTAAATGTAATGCAAGAATAGTCAATGAGGGCCCGGTCCAAAACCAGTGGATTTGCCGTTCCTTGTGGGTTACACAGAACATTTGCAATATCTCTTCCCTGGCTTCAACTCAACACACGGCGGCTTAGTGAGCCTACTGCTGGCTGTGAGTGACTAGCAGCATTCTGGCATTCTAACTGGCTGTGCAGCCAGAACTGAAGGAGTACACAGAAGGTTCAGGCGGAAGAGCTCTCACTTTCTTCCCTGGCAGCTTCCCAGTGAGAATTTCTGTGAGCTGCCACCATGTGGGGGAAGGGCAGAGTACCCTATCTCTCACCCAGACATCATGTGTTTTGGAGTACTTGGTATCTCTGTTTCTATTGCGTTTCCTCCTTCTTGATCTCAGATGAATACGTACCCAGAAAAGGAAGGGACCTGGTTATGGCCTTGTGAGCTCTGAAATGTTAGGAGAGGTTCCACCAGCAATCAGAGTTGATAGCAGAGATGACTGGCACCAATAGCAACAGGGAAGGATTAGTACAGCAATTGAGCACAGCCCAGCAGTTGAGACACCAAGTCCTAGAAGAAGCTAGCCCAGCTGGCATTACCTGCCCCCAAGCAAAGTTGGTAGGGATCCACAGAAGGGAGAAAAGGATTCCCAGGGCCAGAAGTTGTGAGGTACCATTCAGCCCTACACCTGGGTTCCTCAGTACCTTTTGTGCTCCAAATTTGAGGCCACTCTCCCAAGGACTGTGTATGTGTGTGTGTGTGTGTGTGTGCGTGAGAGAGAGAGAGAGAGAGAGAGAGAGAGAGAGAGAGAGAGAGAGAGAGAGAAGAGAGAGAGAGAGAGAGAGAAAGAAAGGTTGAGGGAGGGGAGAGAGCCCCTGGGTTGGGAGGGAATATTTTATATCAACTACTTTAAACTTAAGCCCACTACCCTAAGAAGATTGTATCCCTGAGTTTGGAGGGGATGTTTGTGTACTTCTTTCCTTGTTATATACCTTCTTAGTAAATATCTCTTTGTAAAAGCTAATTGATATCAACTAATTGATCAATATTGGGGGAGAAGCCAACGGGGGCTCATGAATAATAGAAACTCTGGTCCCTCAGGGTTATTCAAAAAACCCTGAGAGGAAAAGTAGTCAGTCATTCTCTGAGGACCTAACCTGATAGCCAAGTTTAGGGGAATGAGTCCAGAAGAAGTGCTACATAAGGATAAAAATGGAAAGAAATCAACAAACTGAAGAAAAATGGAAAAGATAAACTGTCCTTTTATAATAAACTGTCTTCTCCAACAAGAACAATAGAGCTACCACACTTGGACTCTAACATAATAATCCCAGATGTGCTTATGGAGAAAATATAAATAGCACCAAAGAGAACAAAGCAAAGAAAAGCAGCAGTATTAAACCAAGTATACAAGAGGCAATCCAGGCTGGAGGAGACTCAATTATGAGGCGCTGAGGAATTGTTTCACAATATATCTGAAAAAGAGGATGCTAAATGCATGGGAACAAATCTCAGACCTCATTAATACTGAAAAAAGAGAAACCATCAACAGCTACCAACTTATATACTTATTTCCCATCTACATTAAATGTTTATGAAAATCATCTGCAAGGGCACCCTTGATGAGAATATTAGAAGGGAATAGGCAGGCTTGTGCAATTGATATCCCACAGTGGACTACACCTTCACCAACATATAACTCAAAGGATACAAGATCCCATTTTGCTTATGGTTTGTTGATGCTCTAAAAAGCATTTTGTTTGGTAGAGGAAAATTCTCTCTTAAAGGCTTTCTTTTAACAAGGTTCCTCCCATCTATACATAAAAATCATTCAAGATTCCTTATCAAGAGATAACCTAGTTCAGCAACTTTCTAATCACAAGCATTAGGTGAGCTACTGAACAGAGCAGGTGCTTTCCAAAAGTGTTTGCCACTGTGATGGAAGACATCTAGGGAAGAGTAAGTTGAAGAAAGATTCTTTAAGGATGGG
Source organism: Vombatus ursinus (assembly GCF_900497805.2). Classification (NCBI taxonomy): domain Eukaryota; kingdom Metazoa; phylum Chordata; class Mammalia; order Diprotodontia; family Vombatidae; genus Vombatus; species Vombatus ursinus. The sequence goes on from NW_020954687.1 coordinate 76,893, forward strand.
GAGGTCCTCCAGATCTTCTGTTGGCAAACAATATCACATTGGTTATATCAAGCCCTATAACGCTGGAGAGCCTCCTGAAAGGGATCCATGACCACTCAAAAAGAGTTCGGCCTGACTATCCACACAGGAAAAACCAAGTGGATAAAGAATGTCTATTACCCAGAATATGACATGCAGGTGGACAACCAATGGCACTTGACCATATGTGTATCACTGATGTATGTGTTACATGAACATGCACACACACAAACACAATGAATCAGGGCTAGAGTTAAAGAGGAAGAGGAGTGGGCTGGACTGCCTTCATAAAATTGCAAACACTCTTTTAATGACTCCAGACTTCTCCCAAAATAAAGATACGACTTTTTAATCCCAATATGTTTTGGCTACAGAACTGAAAAACATGAGATACAAGTCTCCAAAGAATTAAAAATGAGTACCACAGAGGGCAATAAAGAAGTGCACAGTGGGAGCAAACAGTCAGCAAACTATTACAAATAAGAAACTCCAAAACAGAACCAGAGTCAAGGATGTCACCAAAGAAATTCACGATCAGAAGGGAAGATGAGCTATTTGTGGACAAGCACGGACAAGTAGTCATAGCTTGGCCATCTCTATGGTATCCTTATGACGTCAGGGAAAAGTGATGAAGGTCTTCACCACGTCAGGTGGAGCCCCTGTGGCCAACTTGTGGGAAGATGTGGGCAGGAAGACAGGCATGGATAGGTTATAAACTGCATCACTGGAGGGAATAGCCAATATAATAAGATCAATAAAATCCCAAATCTAATTGAGTATCTGAATATGTACCAGGTGTACAAACACCAAAAAAGGAAATGTTCCCTGCCTACAAGGAGTTTACCTTCTAATTGGAAGGAGCAATACATATACAGATAAACAAATACAAAATAGGTAATTACAAAGTAGTTGTAGAGATAGGAGGAAGCGCAATCTGCCCGGAGGATCAGGAAGGGTCTCCTCTAGGAAGTGGCCCTGGAGTTGAGCCTTGAATGGGGCTATATTTTTCCAAAAGACAAAGGTGAAGAGGGAGAACATTCCAGGTATAAAGACTGGCCCATGCTAAGGTGCAGAGGGGGAAGATGGCATATCACATACAAGGATAACAAGTAAGGCCAGTTTCGCTAGAACACAGAGTTTGAGAGGGAGAGTAATGTGAAATCAGCGTAGAAAAGGGCTTTAAATGACAAACAGAGAAGTTTCTGTTTCATTCTAGAGGCAACAGGGAACCACTAAAGCCTCCTGAGTATGGAAGTTACCTATCTCAGATCTATGCTTTAGGATTATGTTTGTCAGCTGTTTGGAGTACAGGTGCAAAAAGGAGAAACCTGAACCAGGGAGACCAAGGAGATTACTATTGATAGTAGTAGTAGTATTAATATATATAGCCCCATGCCCAACTCTCTAGGCCTCAGGTGCCTGATCTAGTTGATAGGACCGTCACAGGAGGATCAGTTGAAGAAATTGGGCATATTTAGCCTACAGAAGAGAAAAGAAGATTTGGGGGCACGGCATGATAATAACTATCTTCAAATAACTGAAGGGCTGCTATATGGAAGAAGCTGTCGCAAGGCAAAAAACCCTTGTATCACTTTTGACTCTTCTCCCTCTTTTAATCACACATCTAACCAGCTACTCAGCCCTGCTGATCCCAATACAGTAAGCATTTATTAAGTGCCTATTTTGACACTTTTTAAAGACCTTCTATCTCTAGGGGCAGCTAGGTGGCCAAGTGGATAGAGTGCCAGGCCTGGAGTCAGGAAGACTTATCTTCCTGAGTTCAACTCTGCCTCAGACACTAACTGTGTGACCCTGGACAAGTCACTTAACTCTCTTGGCCTCAGTTTCTTCATCTGTAAAAAAAAAAAAATAGAGAAGAAAATAGCAAACTATTCCAGTATCTCTGCCAAGAAAACCCCAAATGGAGTCATGAAAAGTCAGACACAACTGATAAATGACTGAACAACAATCTCCTGCCTAGGTGATTTACCTGTGGATATTCCTGCCTCCATTTCTCCCCTTTCCAATCTATTCCCCAAATAATCTTCCTTAAAGACTGACCCCTGCTGCAAAACCCCAATGACTACAGGATAAAATAAACAGCTCACATTCACACAGGCTTTCATGTTTGCAAAGTTTACATATGTCATTTCATCTGATCCATACAACCACCTTGGGAGGTAAATGCAGCAAGTAGTATCCCCAATTTACAGGTGAGAGGGCTGCAACTCAGAGGGGTGAAGTGATTTGCACAGAGTCAAAGACCTGCAAGTGCTGAGGCAGAATTCAAAAACAAGTCTTCCTGACTCCACTATACCACAAGTGCCTTAGCCCTGAAGGCCATCCAACCCTTCAGCCACATTTCATATGAGTCCCCATCACACACACATTCTACGTTCCAGCCAAATTCTGCAACTTGATGTTTCTGTATTTCAACTTACTCCTCTTCTTGTCTGCCCTCTCAGAGGCCAACATTTGCACTAGCCCCACATCACCACTCAAAATCCATTCCTTCCTCCCGGGCCCCGTTCCTAGGGAATTTTTTCCAAGGACGCTTCCCTAATATTAACCCCACACCCTCCTGAGCTCAAAGGGATCCTTCCCTTCTCAAATGTCTTGAAAAGCTTTATCTGGATATGAAGAACAGTTCTAAAAAGAACTGCAAACTACTAACCCCTACTCTAGATCACTACTAATAAGAGAAATGCAAGTCAAAACAACCCTGAGGTTTTACCTCACATCCAGAAAAATGGGAAAGATGACAAAAGATGAGAATAGTCCATTTTGGATGGAACTGTGAGTAGATAGAAACGCTAGTGCATTATTGGTGGAGCTGTGAATCAATACAAACATTTTGGAAAGCAATTTGAAATTTATGCAAATAAAGTGACTAAAATGCCCATACCCTTTAACCCAGAGATTCCACTACTGCCCAAGGAGGCTACTGATAAGAAGAAAGCCATCACACATATCAAAATATTTATAGTTGCACTGTTTATGGTAGTAAAGAATGGAAAGCAAAGTCACTGCCCACTGACTAAGGAATAAATTGTGATACATGAGTGAAATGGAATATTAATCTTACTGGGCTGTAAGAAACGATGAATACAGAGAACATAGAGGCCAACAATATACACAATGACCACAGCTACGTAAATGGAAAGAATCACCACCCCAAAATAGTCAAAAGTGAACACTGTGGGAAAAAAAAAACTTATGGCCCCAAAAGAATATGAAAAAAAACAAATCCACCCCACTCCTTGGCAGAAGTGGGAGGTCCACAGGTGTGGAACAGTGCCTAAATTTGCAGACTTTTTTCAATGTATTTGTTCAATTTAGCTCTTTTTTTTCCCTCTCCTTCCTTTTTTTCACTAAAAACATTTTTAGTTATATGGGGTGGCTCTCTGGGAGTGGATATGAAAGAGATCCTGGGAGAAATTCTGGTAATGTTAAAAAAAAGATATCAATAAAATTTTATCTTAAAAAATGTTTTTAAAAGAAATCCTTTATGTAGGCCTCTCCTACTGCTTAGGCCAATCTACCAGGTATCCAGCTCATTAGTGTGTGGGGTTCATTCCCCTTACTAAACTGTAAGCTCCTTCAGGGCAGGCCTTGTGTATTTCTTCTTTGTAGATCTCCCACACCTAATACAGCGATTTGCATTTTTTTTTCCTCAGACTGAACCTGTCATTTGATTGGTGTCTGTAACTCCTAATAAGGAAACTTCCTTGACCGATGCTGACAGGCCCCTGCTTTGCAATTTGTAGTCTTAGCCAACGGTTCTTAAGCTTTTTTGTAACACGGACCCCTCTGGTGAAGCTTATGGACCCCTTCTTGGAATGATTTTAAATACATAAAATGAAATACTTAGGATAATGCAGAAAACCAATTACATTTATGTACAATTATGAAAACATTTTTCAAAACAAGTTCATGGACCTCAGCTTAAGAACACTGTGCCTTAGAGTTGCCTGGGGTGGTAAGAGGTTAAGTGATTTGCCCAGAGTCACACAAACTGTACCGGTCAAAGGTGGTACATGAGCTCAGATTTTTCTGACTGTGGAGCTGACTCTATTCAAAAATACTGCTTCTTACATGAAATGCCTTACACATGATGTTTAATGAATGTTGAACTGAAAAAGTTTAATTCATGGATTTTAATAAATAATAAAATAAATAATTTAATAAATGGATTCTGTGTTGTTTCCTTCACCAGACTAAACCTGGACTAGTGGTAGAAGTTATAGGGAGGCAGATTTTGGCTCAAAATAAGTAAGAACCTCCTAATAACCATAGCTGCTCCAAAATGGAACAGATTACCTCATAAGGTACTGAGCTCTCTGTCCCTGGATGTCTTCAAAGTGATCCTTGACAACAACTCAGCAGCAATACTGTAGATAAAGAAGATGACCCCGCAGGGCCCTTCCAATGCTGCCATTCTATGATTCTAGCCATGGAAGTGCTTGGAAAGGTGAGCAGCACTGGACACATAGAGGGGGCTATTTTCATTACTTATGCCACAGGAACAGACTCTGGAGGCCTTCTCAAGACTGCAACAGTCTTGGTTTCCTAAATTCAGGCACATTCAGTCAGGATAGGAAGGGTTAATTCTTAGAGACCACTTCTCCCAAACCTTCCCCTTTTTTCCAGGGAATGAAGGGGTTAGGAGTGGCCTAACTTTCAGTGTAAAAAGCATGGACTCTGGAGTTAGAGGACCTGGGTTCAGATCTTGCCTATGTAAACACGGGCAAGGCTTTTAACCTCTCTGAGCCTCAATTTCATCTGTAAAATGTGGGAGGGGGGTGAACTAGGTGGTTTATTCTAAAGCTTTAAATCTACAATGCTATGTTGTTAACATTCTTTCCCGGCATCCACCTCCCTCCTATAGCTCTGCTCCAGGGAGGCCTGAGATCAAGGGCAATTTGAGAGGTGCTATGAAAGGCCCCATCTTTCTAAACCAGCCCCTTCCTGGCCTGTCAGAGTTCCTAAAATTAATGAAATAAGAGGTATATATAAATATACCTCTCTAGGTGATCATGACCTACGGATATTCCTGCCTCCATTTCTCCCCTTTCCAATCCATTCCCCAAATAATCTTCCTTAAAGACTGACCCCTGTTGCAAAACCCCAATGAGGTTGGGGCAAAAATATGTTTCCCCTCTGCAAAAAAAAAAAAAAAAAAGCCTTTATTATGCATAAAAGTGCTAGAGCTCCTTACATAGCTTACTCTAGGCCTTAGAGTAACCTCCTCCACAAAGCTGAGGAGAAAAGTGAGTAAACTGTGAACTAAATGATGGAAAAAAAGACCAAGATGATCAAAACCACGAGGCAAGGTCAGGCCCGAGTCTTAATTCAACTGAATCCAATCCAATAAGCATTTAAGCACCTACCAGGACCTGTGCTTGGTGCTGGGAATAAAAGACAAAAACAAACAGTCCCTGCCCTCAAGGAGTTTACATTTTGGCTTGCAGACAGAAAAGGACAGCTCCGGCTGAGTTTGCACAGCGAGAGCCCAGTAAGCAGCAAGGGGCACCGGGCACACCAGAGCCACAGGAGGAAAGTGCCAGGCACCTTTTACTTGTAACAGCCATTTCGTGTTGGATTATACGCTGTCCTTTTCTGCTGTCTCCTTGGTTTGTCCTTAATAGACTACACACTCTTCTCCGATAGGGTAAGAATGGTACCCAGGGCCAAGCACAAAGAAGTCACTCAGTCAAAGCTCGTTCAATAAAACTGAAGAAATATCTACTCTTGATCGTCCTAGGCTGCTGAAGCCTCTGGGATAACATGTAAGAAGTAACAGTGTTGTAGCTAGACACATTTCTCTCCCCAGAAGCTACATCTTTCTGGAGAGAGATGGTGGACTGAACATGCAGAATGAGGCATACGTTTTCAGACAAACCTGATATGTCTATTTCTGCTTAACTGTATTTCTTTATTATAAGAAAACAAAGTTTTCTGTGGAGATGGGGAGATGACGGTAATAGAAAAAAAAAAGATCACCAATAAAATTTTTTTTTAAATGTTAGAAACCTACTTTGACTAGGAGAAGGGAGTAGCTACCTTCAATAAGCCATGGAAGATCATTGGAAATAAGTGCTCTTTCATTTCCAAGAATATCCTTTATTGACCAACCCAGCTTCATGGTTCTGGGAATAGAGATTCTTGGGACCAGGCAAGAGAAGAGACCCATGACCAAGCTGGTGCTTGACCTTTGCTTCTCTCCATATGCACCACATGCACCGCATATCTCCCAGATAACCTGGGTTCCAATCCCAGCTCTGATGCTTAATATCTGTAAGACCTTGGGCAAGCCACTTAACAACTTCCCTATGCCTCAGTTTCCTCATCTATAAAATGAAGAGGCTGGACGAGATAACATCTAAGATCTCTTACAACTCTCTACCTATGAACCCCTGATCCTTCTACTGACAGCTTTTGTTGCCTCTGACATTTAGGGTCACAGCCCCCTGGTTTCCCCTATAAATAATGCTTCCTTCCTGTACAGGGCAGCAAATCCTGCCACTTCTCCTACCCTTAAACCAGACAGCCTCTCCCTTCCAACCCCTTTCCCATTATTCTTTTCAGCACATCATCATTATTTTTTTTCTATAAGAACTCCTATCACTCCTAACCCACACCCTTCCTCTGTAGTTCCCTCTTGTTGAGTGTACCGCTATCCTTCCAATTACTAGGATCCATAAGCTCTGAGTCAACCTGGACTTTTCCCTCTCCCTCACTCTTCAGATCCAGTCAGCTGCCAACTGTTGTTGACTCTACTTTTTAAAGTACTTCCAAAAATCCATCTCTCCCTTTTTGTGTATGAGGCGACCAATCCGTTCAAACCCTCATCGTCTCCTGCCCTGACTGTTGCAACCACCTCCTAAATGTGTTCCCAAATTCCAATTTCTCCCCTCTCCAAGCTGTCCACGTCCGTACAGCTGCCAAAACAATCTAAGGCACAGGTCTGACCATTTTCCGTGCCCCTGATCTAAAATCTTCAATGGCTTTCTACTGGCTCTGGATCTTGTTTTCTAGAATAAATATAACCCCTCAGCACAGCATTTAAAGCCCTCCATAGTTTAGCTCCCACCTACTTGGCCAGTTATGACTTTACTCTTCCTTCCAGCCAAACTGGTCCCCAAACTCACTCATTTTCTGTATTTCGGGTGCTCCCCCAAAATTTACATTGTTTTCTTCTTTCATGCATTATAATCTTCAAGCAGTCTTTAATACCAGGAATACATTTCCTTCTCATGGTAGCATGGTAGGATCTTAACCTTTCTTGAAGAATCAACTCCTATCTCTCAAGCCTCCCTATATCTGCCTAGTTGTTAGTATTCACCCTTTCTTCTCAAATTACCTTGTATCTACTTAGGGGACACATGTTATATGCCACTCCTACAAATATCCCAACTTCCCCATTAGGATGTAAGTTCCTTGAAGACTTTCTTTATTGTCTTGTCTACCTAGCCTGCCTAGAATGATGCCTTGCACACAATAGGTGTTCAATAAATGTTTATCGAAGTGACTCACTAATACCAGTGGTAAAGTGGAGTCAGGTGATCTGGGTTTGAATTCTGACTTTGCTACTTACTGCTGCCTGTGCGACCTTGGGTCAGTTACTTCCTCTTCTTTTTTGGGAGGGGGGGCTTCAATTTCCTCATTATAAAATCATTGAGGGACTTGGACCAAATTATCTTTAGGGTCTTTTCCAGCTGTAAGTCCTATGATGGTACCCACAGCTTCGTATGATCCTAGGAGTCAAACCAGGGCTCACCTTAGAACCAGGAGCTTTCTGAACTTTGCTACCCACAGCACCAGTCTGTCCAAAACCAACTCCACACATGTCCTCTGTAGCTAATTATAGGTCAGTAAGCTCTCAGGACAGAGAAGGGGACAGATGGTGACTTCCTGTGGCCCTGATACACACACACACTCGTTTTTGCCCATTCCTCCCATTTTCCTGAAACTTTATGACACCTTTCTCCTCCCTACCCTTATTCCCCCCACTCCTGACTCTAAATGCCAATCTTATCATCACTATTCAGACCCCCATCACACCTCATTTTCCTAGCTCAAGCTATCTGCCAGTTCAACTTGGCTGTGAAAAGGCCAAAAGCCCCAAAGGATAGAGTGCTTGGCTGAAAAAGATCTCAGCTAGCTTTCTCAAACTCCAAGCACACAGCGCCAAAACAATTCTCCCTCAGGGTTCTAGCCCTACTGGGCACCTGTACCAGGTCACACATAAAGGTCCTCATTTATCACAATGGCTTATCTTACTGTCATTATCTTGTTCCCTTCCCCACCTCCACTGCCCTCTGAAGGCCTAAAAAAAAATACTGCAAATGGCCCCCTGCTACAATTTCTTTCAGCTAGACCACAGCAATCAGATCCCAGATGATAGTTGGGAGCCTGGCATTCCACCCACCCTCTAGCCCCAGATTTGATGCCACCCCCACGGTTATGACATCATGATATTCTGTTTCACAGCAGTATCCTTGATACCAACAAGTACAATTCCCTTTCTGCCCCCTTCCCCCACTCCCATTTCCTCCCCCTCACTTTTCCTCCTTCCAGAGATGTCATCTGTGCCCAGTGCCTAGTACATTCTTGGCCCTTAATAACCTTTGCACCATTCATCATCTAGTTACTTTCAGATGCCATTAAATTCAGGCATCGAGGAGCTGCAGGACAAAGCCCTGGAAAACAACGAAGGGGGGAAAAATAATACAGGCCTGTCCTTCCAGCCAGGACAGCTTCCCCAGGAATGCCTGGCTAGCTCTACTGTGGGAAGCATCCAAAAAGCCTGCTGAAAAGATGTGGTCCTCTCTCTGTGCTTTGATCTGTTACATCCAAATAGAGGGAAGGGGAGACTGGATGAAAGTACATTTTGCTGGTCAAAAACACACTCCTACACATACACACAAAGGACTGCTTGAGGTCCCAGCCCAGGTGTCCCTGGAGGTGACTTCAAGGCAGCCCCAAAGGACCACTTTCAAGCCCAAGCCAGAAGTCCTTTAAGCTCCTCCAGTGGGAGGGATATAAAACCTGAGCGATACTTCCCTCATCATCCCTCTTTCCTCCACTTCATTAAACGTTAGACATCAGGAAGGGAAGCTGGGGGTGGGGAGATAGCCCCTTACCTAGGAGTCCACCACAAGTCTTTCCCAGGAGAGTGACATCACCTTCCAGTGGCACTTCCTTCTCTCCTCTCCCATGATCCCCGCTTTTCTCCTACCCCCACCACCAAGAAAACCATAAATCACATTTACAATCTTTTCACCACCTCCCCTCCATTTGGTAAAGGAACACAATCTGGAGAGGAACCCTCCACGAAACATACACATACACCCAGATCACAGCGGAGTCTCATTTTCCCCACATGTTCAGGGACCCCCTGGGTCCAGGACCCCCCGTTCAGGGTTGGCCAGCAGGCCCCCCTCCCCCATCCTCAGCATTGCAGAGAGGGAGGGCATCGCTCCCCAGAAAACTGACGGGTTAGATAATTGTGGGGAGGTGGGGTGAGGGAAGAAGCCTCGGGCCGAGACCCCACCCCAAAGCCCCCTCACCCCCAGGGCCGTGCCTGCTCAGAGAGCTGAGCTGAGGAAGGGGCTAGGAGAGCTCCCTGGAAGGGCGGCGCTGTCCACAACGCCCCCCCACCCCACCCCCTCGCACTGGCCGGCTCAGCCCCCTCCTGAGGGCTGGCACAGCTGGGGGGCGGGGGTCAGTCTGGGGCGGGGTAGGGAGGAACCGCGGGCTCCTGGCTCCCCGCTCCCCCTCGCAGACGATGCATCATCCCCCTCCCCACCCCTACACACTCAAGGGCAAGGGCCTGGGAGCCGGAGGGGCGGCAGGAGGGGCCGAGTCAGCACCTGCCGGCCAGGAGGTATCCAGGGGCTAAAAGAAGGGGCTGGAGCCATCTCCGAGGATGCCGCGGGCACCGTCGCCACCAGAGTGGGGCGAGAGCCGGGCAGGGGTTAGGCCTGGCTGAGGGGTGGGGGAAGGAGGAGGGGAGGGGGGAAAGGAGGAACCCTGCCCCCCCCTTCCCGCCCGGCCCTCACCTGCCGCCGCTGCCAACGCCGCTCACAGGCAGCAGGGAGCCGCCCCCGACCGCGGGAGCCCCGCACGTCCCAGGGAGCAGAGCCGGAGCCGAATTGGCTGCAGCCTCAGCTGGTGCCTGAGGCCCCGCCCCCAGCCGCGCACATTAGCATGCCCACGCCTCCGGGGGCGGAGCCTCCCCGTTATGCCGCGGGGCGACTAGGAGCCCCAGCACGTGACGAGAGTCGTGGCGCTAGTGGGACCCCTGGCGAGGTGTGGACTAGCTTGGGTGTTTGGGGGCCAAGGGCTGGGCGGCTGTTCCGAACCTGGCCCTGCCCTGCCCAGCCCCCCACCCCAATGCTGCAGCTAAACCCTAGGCTTCGTAGTCTCGGCATTTCAGACCCACTCCCAGCGTCGGGGGTATGGGGTAGACCATTTTTTCAAGTGGGAAAACTTGAGACTTACAAGTCGCAGTAAGGACTGCCAGGATCAATACGGGAATGAACGGGGCACAACTCTTGCTGGAGGACTGCTGTGCTCATACCCCTTGCAGATGTGCTGGCCATGCGCCCGGGGCCAGGTGAGATGGGGGCTCAGGCAGGAAATACTCCGTTCCCTGAAATGCTGTGTATGCCCAGGTTTCCTTCCCATCACCTCAGGCTCCCTTCTGGTGCCACTACCACTTCTCCCCATTCTAGTTTATAAGTTGCGGGGTGCCTACAGAACCCATTAAGAATACCCACTGAGCACTGCTGTAAGTCTGAAGTTTTTTTATATACATGCAGCACTGTGTACATATGTATTTATAAATATATACATAACATGTTCTATTTCAGTAGCAAATACTAGATTTACACAGCAGAAGGATGGCACATAGAGCCTTGCTCTCCTTTTCCCTTCTCCAAAAATATTTCCTATGTCATTTCATTTTCCTGTTTTAGGAAGAAAGTGGGGCGAGTTGAGTGTGATTCAAAAACCCAATGAGTCAGAAGAAGACATGCCCATCTCTAGTGGGAAAATTATAGGCCCTTTTACCTAGACTGGCTCTCTCTGAGGACAATTCATAGAAAAAAAAATTGAAGAAAAGGACAAGTGTCAACTTACAGGCCGAAACATTCCATCACTTATAATCACCACAAACATTTGGGATTGAGGAAGGAGGAGAAGCTTCCTCAAAGTTATAGGCTTTGGGGCTTGCAAATCCTTTCACTGAGATAAAAAAAGTCTAGAAATAGTGGTGGGGCAAATGGCACATCTAAGCCCACAGGAGTCAATGAGACAACTCACACATAGTGCTTTAAAGGTTTAGAAAGCACTTACCTCACAAAGTGTGAGGTAGGTATTATTTTTCCCATTTTACAGATGAGGAAACTGGAGCTTAGAGGAGTGACTTGCTCAACATCACCTAGCTGCTAAATAGCAAAGTTAGCATTCAAATCAAGATGTTTTGATTAAACATAAATTCAAAAGGTGAGTAATCTTATGCCAACTAGACAACTAAGCCAATATCCATTGTTGGCATTGTTTTTGTACAATAAGCTTCAAGTTTGGTTTTGCAAAGACAAAGGAGATGAACAAAGCAGAAGTCAAATCAAAACACCTACAGAACAAATAATTCATTTCAATCTTCTTTCAAAGTCATCCTATTTCTGGTAGCTTCATTTCAGGGAGACTATTAGACAGTCTTTCAATGCAAAAAAAAAAAATAGTTTTAAAATAGTGGAGTTTGTAAGGAACCACCTCATTTCTTGGTGACGGCCCCAAATGTTGCTGTTTCCATCCTACACTCCCATCCTGTTAACAACTCAGTACACAGAATGAGGCCAGATAGGCCTAATAACAGGCCAAGCTGCATTATCTGGCAGTGATTTTTCGAGAGAATTTTCCAGAACCCATGCAGTAGAAAAAGCAGTGGGATAAATATTCATTTAGAGGTTTGACCTATGTTATCAGCTACCTGATACACAGGGTTTCCACACAGAAGGTTCTACTTTGTTGCCAGGGTCTAGGTGAGATCCAGCTGTCTAGCCAATCACCACAACCACCACCACCACCACCGGGATCTTAAGATCAACAAAAAGCAAGGTAGCTTCACAGAAAACAGTTGTTCTCTTTTCTCAGATCACCAGCGATAGAAACACTCCACCCCTGTCTACTATAGGGAATAAACAAATCTGCCAAGGCGCTGAAGATCAGGCTTCAGGAGGCACCCAGGCTGGCGTCAAAGGCAGCTGAGTGAAAGGTAAAGGTAAAGTAAATCAGGACCTCCTATTTAACCCAGGAAGCCAATTTTACAAAGAATTGATGAATCAATTTTATTCTTTTAATGATATGTCTCCTACTTATTTCTAGAAGAAAAACAGTGTCTTCCCTGTAGTAACTTTCATGTTTTTCATTTTAAAATTTCATTACAATCTAACAAAAGACAAATTTCAAATGCTTACTTTTCATCTACATATATGACTTGCTATCTTTTAATATATCCCAGGAAATCTCAAGTTTCAACTTTATTCAGAAGCATCTGAGATTTTTAAATGACCAAAAGAGATTTAAAACAAATACCTCCATTAAAAAAAAAAAACACAAAAAAAATCATGATTAGGTTTCTGAGAACCCTACTACCACCTGTTTTATTTTCTGGAGGAAAGAAAATTCACTTATATGCAGATGGGCCAAAATGGGACTCTAATCCACAAAGGAATGCAGAAGCTTTCCAGTTTGGGGATTCAAAAAAGCTGAGCTCTTCTCAAATCAAGATCTTCCTTTTTCACTAGGGTTAATAAAATAAAAGACACCAAACTCAATAGCACCAAAAAGGGCTTTTAAAGCAAAGAACAGGGCCAAGTTTCTCCTTTCAAATGCAGAATTTACATTAAAATAGTTTACAAATCATTGCCCCCCATCCCTTGATTCTTCTGTTGCCCCCTGTGTGAGAACTCCCAGAAATTGAGCAGCATCTGAGTTACTAACAGGAAAGGCAATCCAGCTGCCCCCTTCCTAGTTGTATTCTGATGACTAACGGATTATCCAACTGGCTCAGGGCTGCCCCCAACAACAGGAGGCAGTGACTAAGCTCTCAAGGAAAATGGATACTGAGGATGCCACCAGTCAAAGAGACGAACACTGTGCACGGGGTCCAAAATGACTTGTACACCCTGTTCACTGCGAAGTTTCCGACCATTCTGGACAGGAGTATCCTGGAACACCAGCCTCACCCGATGGTGCCTCATGTCAGTACTCACATTGATGGTAAACTGAAAGGAAAAAGCAAAATGAGTAGCCCCGTGAAGCAATCCCTCAAATAAAACAGGCTAGATTTGCTACAGATTATACTCTACAAAAATATATGGTCTAAAGAGAATTCACAGAGAGGCTGCTCAACTCAAAAAAGCAGCACGATTACTCTATAAAATTAAATTACTAAAACAGCCTTATAAAGAAAAACCATTTAAGGTTAATTTTATAAACTCATCCCAGAAGCTAAAAATAAAGACAATGATCCTTGAATATAAACCTAGAAGGCACAAAAGACTAAATGTCATAATTTTTCCTCCTCTAGCTGCCAACCATATTATAAGAAATGGGACATTGTGCCAGAGATATAGAAAAAGCAGTACTTCATGATAAGCTGACTCAAACAGTCTAGACTTTGCACAAGGGGTGTCAACTTGCATCCTAGGTTAGAGATGCCTTCCATATGCCCGAGGCCTGTCTTGTGACTAAGATATTATTATTTCTCAAACAGAGTCTTCAATGTTTACAGATCATTAAAAATCAACATCCAGACTGGAGAATGGGATCTCAACTGATCACCCTCTCCAAAAGTCCATCTGCCCACAAGCCAGGGGTAGCTGATTTTGGGACTAGTGAACCACCAGAACACTTAGGATGGCCTTTCCCCCTTTATGGTTTCTTTCCTCTCAAACCCTAGCCAGAGTCAGTCCCTCAGAGATATGAGAAGAAAACTCCAAAGTCTTCATCTATAAGCTTAGCCAAAGACCACATCATTGTCAGGCCTTCTTTCTTATCCTACTGCACATAGGGTTATTCAGTTAATAGGGTTACTCAGCTAATGATTCATCCTGTCTCCACTTACCAGGGTAAAAATCATGCCCATGACAATGGGGATAAAGATGAAATTGAGAGTGGTGACTTGTAGGAGGCAGCAGTCCTGGTCTGGGTTGGTGTGAACATCTTCATACTGAACAGGAGGCTGCAGCCCTCCCACACACTTACTCTTTAACCTGGGGGACTAAACAGAACTGAAAATGAACTCACTGGATTAGAAAAACATAAGTGGTTCTAGGATACCACCAATGAGAAAGCTACGCCTAACCTAATGACACCTATTGTCCTTTGTGTCACCTGGCTACTTATTCTGTGTGACAGAGGACTAGATTGTAAGGTGAGCAAAGACAAGAACAATAGAAGCTTATATTCATACAACACTTTATAATTTACCAAACACTTTCAAAGAATCTATCCCTGAGCATGAGCATAGGAAAGGAGGACACATGATATCCAAAGATTCACTAAAAAGGACAACAATGAATCTTACAAAAAGTAGTTACATTCAACTTAGAATCAGTGTTAGAGGTGGGAGGGAAGGAAGGAGGGAGAGAGATTGAGAGATGGAGAGAGAAAAGACAGAAAGGCAGCTACATAGGTATATGTGTACATGTATGTGTGTATGTACATATATATCTACATATACACATACATATACCAAAACTTTATTTTAGTTGAATAAACTCATTTATCAACAGATTTCTAACCAAAGCTGATAGAGGAAAAATCCTGTTGTAATGAATATTTTAAATGTAAAATTTTATTAATGGTGCAAACTATTTCTATGTTCCAGCAATGACCAATAAATTAATAGATTATTTATTAAAATCTGAAATCAATTTTTTAAAGGGTAGATTTTATTTAAATTAATTCATCTTAGGACAAGACTTCCTCATTACCAACACAAAGAATCAATATGGACTAGTAGATGATAAAGACCTCGGTTCTAACCCAGGAATTCTAAATCTTTTTTTATGTCATAAACTCCTTTGGCATTTTGATGAAACCTATACAAATATCAGAATAATGTTTTTAAGTGCATAAAATAAAATCTATAGGAATGTAACAGAAAACAATTATATTAAAAGACAATTACCAATTTAAAAAAAAGTTCATGGATCCCAGGTTCAGAACCCATTCCAATCTCAGTCAGGTATTAACTATTCTTGTGGCCAAGGGGAAATAACTTAATTTCTCTAAACCTAAATTTATTCATCTCTAAAATGAGGATTAATATCCAGCTTTAATTCACAAAGCCATTATGAGAAGGAGATTCAACAAACTTCATTGAGATATCTTGCCTCTGTGACTCTGGGCAATACACATAACATTTCTGGACCCCAGTTTCCTCATCTATAAAATGAGGAGGCTGGACTAGCAGGCCTCTAAATTCTCTCAAATCTGCAATCCTATGAATGTGACAGGGCTTTAAAAACTTTAAATCATTTAAAAGAAAAGGATTATTAGCACTTGCAATAATAGTAGAACTCTCAAATCTATGATAGGGGTTTGTACTTTGTTTAGTAAAGTACTACCCCTGGATGTCTAATAAGCTGTAGCAAACTTGGAACCTCTAACAAAATGTCAACCAGTGTATGACAAGTGTATGCTTCCTGCTTTGTCAGCTATCGGTGGAGAGATCTGCTGTGTACAGAGGTAGAACAGAGGAGGATACTCAAACCTCTGGTCACTATTCCTTGGAGAAATTAGAATTTTTTGAGTAGAAGATTCTCAAGATTACTTTGTCATTGTCACCAGCTCCTGTCCCTTATTTGTTGGAAATCTGTGGTACCCATCCTGACCCAACATCCCATCTTAATATGATTTTGCCAAACATGTTTCCCAAATGTCTGACACGTGACATGAAGTTAGGAGACTAAGAATATCTTAGCAGTTATATTTCAAGACCAAAAATTTGGCCGAGAAATACAGTAAACACCCCTCAAGCCAAATATACTTATATAAGCATATATTCCTTCCCAGAAATTACATATAAATCAATTAAAAAGCAATTCACTTTACAAAAGTACTTTTCCCCAGAATGTCTTATATTAAATGAGGTAAACCTTACTGGCAAAATAATTCAACAGAATCTAGGAGATAAGTGCGGGAACAAAGCAGGCAAAGCGTCAGAAGACAGACAAGTCAATGAAAGGGACTGGGCCTTAACAATCCAAGTAGAAAACATTTGCCTTCTTGTACACCACAGCTTTAAGTTAAAACTGAAATGTCCCAGTTATCCTGCATTCCAAATCCTAAAGAACCCACAAAATATAGGCACAAAAACCCCTGGGCACTATGATCACCTACAAATGAGCACCAAAACATTTACTTTATTTGAATAACAAAAAAATGTAACGAGTTCCTCTTTATATTATAGAGCAGCTAGGTGGCACTGTTAACAGAGTGCTGTGTCTGGAGTCAGGAAGACCGGAGTTAAAAACCAGCCTGTGACAAGCTGTGTGATTCCATGGGCAAATCACTAATCTCTATCTGCCTCAGTTTCTTCCTCTGTACAATGGGGGTAATAACAGCACCCACCACTCAGGATTCTTGTGAGACTAAAATGAGATATCTGTAAAGCAAATCTTTTGTAAACCTTAAGTGCTATATAAATATTAGTAAATTATAACTATAATGTCACTGAGGCAATTTTTCTATGCACAATTTTCATATAACAAAATGGAAGCAGAGCAACCTGTAAAACATTGGTTTAAGTTTAAATTCCAGGTCCCCCAGACAAATTTTCAAAGGGGCCTTGACCTAAAACCCTCAGAATCATCATTGTTATACACCCTGGCAGGAACCTCATCTTTCTGAAAGTTCCCATTTGGTATGGGAGTCTTTTTGGCAAAAGCTATACCCTACATTGTGGGATCTTAAGCGGTATGTCATTCATCTCCTAAGAGGGAACCCATTTGTAGTGTTGGAATATATTTTTAAGAGGAAGAAGGACCGAGAAACATTATTAAAACAAAACAATAGGGAAAGTCTATTATAGTCAATGAGAAAATCCTGAATGAGAACCAGCATAAGGGTTCTGATTTTTCCATCCAAAGGATTGGCTGTTGCAATTAAATTCTTAAAAGACTTAAAGGAAAGGAAGAGGTCAACTAACAGGAAATCAGTATGACAAAATCCTCAAGAAAGTCCTGCTCTCTGGGCCTCACTCAAGTACTACACCCCACCACCCCCAATCACACATCCCTCCAGAAACCCTAGGGAGGGCTGCTGCTAATCAAACCCAAATGAGATATCAGAAGAGCTCATACCTGTTTTTTAAACTTGAAGTTAAATTCCCACATTGGTTCTTGTCTGTTCCCAACAATCTTTCTGTACCAGAAAAGCAGACACTGTTATAAGGAAATAAAACACATCACAAGAGACTGTAAAGTGAAACAAAATCAGCAACAGCAGCCTCCCTGCTTGACAGATCTGGCACCACCTACAGTGAGTTATCATCTACAGTGGCATTGCAAGGCGCTGAGTGAAAGCTGCCCAGTTCATCGACAATCCCAGGGCTGCCCAGCACCAAAAAGAGGGACTCACAGTGTTAACTTTAGAATCTGTCAAAGTCACCCCCTGCTGCTCTCATCTTTAAAATACAGAGATGTGGGCTACAGAGACTGGTGCATTCACTCTGATTCAGTAGGCCACATCTCCATATTGAAACCAAAGGGTAGCCAGCAGCCACCAGGCAAGGTGCCAGCAAGGCTGTAAAGCTGGGCAGAGAAAATCCCGCCCCTGTGATAAGGTGAAGCAGCTCAACAGCTCCTCAGAGCAGAGGGCCCATCTGAAAACTGCAGTCAGGCTGCACTAGCTGTTAATGAGTAGCCCCTTGGTGGCAGCCAAGCTACAGCTAAGGTTAAGCACAAGAAGTGAAGTACCTCCCAGGGGGTAAGGGGTGGGTCGTCCGCCGTGCTGGCTGTCCTGCCCTTCAGACATGCCCTGTACGTCTTGATGTTCCATCAAAAATAATGGGCTTGGCTTTAGGGGGCAAATACTTCTGCTGCCATCACAACGGCTCCAGTGTCCCACACAAGCTATGCTATTGAAAAGAGAGAGAGGGGGGAGAATCAAATACGAAAAGCTGGAGTCGAGGACCGGGGACAGTTCTCCTACAGGCATGCCAGCAGCTCCCTGAATGCCATGCGACTGTGGGTCCATAACTGGCAAGGCCATGCATGGGTCACCTGCCACTCCAGTTCCCAAACCCTCTTCCAGCTCAGAAAAATCTAACACAAAGGCATAGAAGAAGCCATGGCGGCCTGAGCTTACTGCCCACTGCCCGGGTTTGGGTAAAACCCTCACTGTCATTCCACTCCGGCTTTTTATATTTCATTTACTCCAATTTAACAAGCAGCAGTACAAATAGGAGATGGGCATTTAAGATCAACTTAGCCATAGCATTTGCATTCTGCACTGGAGCCGCTAGGATGTGTCTCTAGGAGTTCGCCCAATGTCACTCTACTCCCTTTAACCAACAAAGCTAGGGTTGTAAATTTATGGGATGAGCCCTAAGTCCACCACCACCAGTCTAACTCTATGGTAAACATTTGGGAAACTTACCATACAAACGCTACAAACGACACACCATCCATCCACATTAGAAGCATAAGCAGCTGCTGAATAAGAATTCTACTCGCCATGCATTCTGCTCCTGCCCTCAATCCACCAGGTAACACGGTGCTAAGCTGAGAGCTTTGCTAATAGCCCTTATATATAATCCTGACTCTCAGGTTTCATTTGACAAAGGGAAGAAAACTACTACAGCATACAATGCCAAACCAACAGTACACTTTTAATCTATACGTATATGTGCATATACATATATATACAGATACAGATACATATACATATATATGTGTGTGTGTGTGTGTGTGTGTGTGTGTATGTATATATATGAGAAAGCTATGCAGTCACCCAGGAACTGAAACGAAGGGTTGTATAATGAAAAGATCATATAACTTTCATGTTACTTAAAGCATCAGCATAACACTTAAGAAGGCTTGGAAGAGTGTTAGGTTGTAGGATCAGAGGCAGAGTAATCAAAGTGACCTGCAATTTAATTCAAGTCAACATCTACTGACTGCCTACTATGTACACTGTATTAAGCACTACAGGAGATATAAAGATAATTAAGATATGCCTCCTGCCTTCAAGGATCTGAAAACTCAAGAAATATCTATCTAGACAGCAAGTAGGTATTAGCTAACTAGGGAACAACGTGAGAGATTAATTCCCAAAAGGATCAGAGATGCAAAACTGCCTGGATAGAAATAATGTCACCATTTAGGGAGATTTCAAGGTGACAAGAGGAAAAGAGAGAAAGAATTTGTTACTGAGAGATCTATGTCTAATCAGACATAATAAGATACTTGACTAGACATATAGGGCATAAAAGTAAAATAACTGGCAGACTTCTCAAAGACAGGAGGTTTCAAACACTTAAAAATCCTGGGTGTTTGACACAGACAGAATGAGAAAAGGAAACCCTAGATCTCAGAGCCACAAAAAGTTTGCCCTTTTCATGTGAGCTGAAGTTTTCATCTTGTTTTATGATAAAAAGCACTTCTCATGCTAACACCCCACCCCTGTCTAAAAATATGTATTTATCCACATAAAGAAATCAATTCCTTCCATTCTCTCTTGGAAAATAAATTATGTTGTCTTCTTTCTAGCCCAACCCCAACAAAACCAACACCTGGAAGTGTCCCAATATTCAACACAATACAAATAAACTGACACAAAGAAAACAAGGAACTCCATTAATAAACACAAAAAGGCTTTAACAGCGAAGGCTGCAAAAAGCCATCCCAACAAGAATAGAAATATTTCAGAGGACTGAAACTTCTACACTAAAACAGCCAGTGTTGGTCCCCGAGTAGGCCACAACCTTGCTCCCTTCCCACTCCAGAAGTCTGGCTGGGGACAGAAATCTTAATGGAAACTTGGTATAAAAAGTGCCCCCAAAGGCACATGAGACCATCAGTCCCAAACCCCATCAACAAGCTCTTACTTACTTTGGAATTCTTTAAAGTGCTGGGAGTGGTCTCTGGAATGGCTGGATTCTTGGAGATTCGAGCAGCAAACGGCTCATACATGTGGTACAGAGACCGGATCACACATGCCCGGAGACAGCGCAGCTTCTCCATAGACTCCGGCCGCAGGCGGAGGGGCAGGTAGGCGTCCAGCGTGTAGTGCCTGAAACAGGACACGTTACCCATACCAACATGTGAACGATCCCACAACAGCATGCCAGACCAGGACCACTACACGGCTGAAACCAGATGAGCTACAACTTGGCCATACTACCCCATTAAGGTGTTCTCAGCCAACCCATAATGTTCACACCCAAGAGCCACCATTTCCTACCCCTCTCAACCATTCTGCTTATGGATATATAATCTCCAGATTTCCATCTATTTTACACTTCTAAGTCCTCCTTGTTACCACTCTGGCTCCCTCTTCACTACCAGAATCGCAAACACTTAGAAGATTCCCTTTAAACTTGCAGTAACAGCAAGAGAAGATGATTCCAAGTGAGGTAGGACACAAGAGCCAGAAGGACCATGGTGAAACAAAAACCTGAATCGCTACAGGTACCTTTCTTAGAATGAGCTTAAGCCCTTCGATAGAAACAAAAGTGAAGAAACAAGAAGAGTGAACCAGGGAAGGGAGAGCCACTATCTTACCCGAGCTGTCTCCTGAGTAGACCTTTCTACCCCCTCTACATCCTCACCTTCACTTTCTCCACTGCACCCATACTCCCAATAATCAGGGCGGGAATTCTGATTAATTACACAAAGTATTCTCTCCTTGGCAGTTCACAACTACTACTGATACAGACACAGCAACACAAGCAAAAAGATGGCCTCAAAATTGGCTACAGGAGTTAAACTTCTCAGAAGGAAAAGAGGCACCACTAATTCAACAAATCAACTTGAAAGTATAAGAAAACAGGTGTCTCCAGAACTTCACAAGTTTGACTAGGAAAGGCCCCACTTGAAAGGCCACAGAAAGGTCTTTTGGGGGGAACTTAGGGTATCACTCTGCTGGAGGAAGCTGCAGAGGTAAAAAATCACAGAAAAGATAACAGTTGAGAGTTAGAAATCGTAAATACAAATTGGAAAAGCAACCAAGAGGCAGGAAAATGCACTAGCATAGGATAAAGCACCAAGACTTCATCCAGGGAGCAGTTCCAAGCCACAGGAAGCACTGAAGTCAGCTATACAAATAGCATATTAAGCTCACTTCAGTCGCACCTTCGATACAATCTGGTCCAAAAGGCAGCAGTGCAAGTGACGGTCCAGGCGTCCTTACAAATCAGGGAAAATTTCACTATGTCCTCAGGACGAATGTAGGAGGCCAATAAAAGCCAAATATCCATGGGATATTCTTCTCCAACAGCCCCCTCAGGGTCTTCTGAAATAGAATGAAATAGAGTCAGAATCTCAGACCTTTTCCTTCTGTAACTTAAACCTCTAATGAAGGCTTTGTAACTATTTTCTGCCTTTTAAAGTCCAGTATTTTCCTGTGATGGATAGATCATCTACTACCTCCAGGAACAAACAGCATTTGTTGAACAAATGGCATTTCAGAGCTCTTCCACAGACTGGTCCTAACCTACCTCCTAGCTTTATTCCACATGATTCCCCACATTCTCCACATTCAGCACACTACTCTCCACACTCACCTCCTCACTATTCTTCACACACATTACTCACTCCATCTCTGCTCTCCATGCCTTTGTACAAACCGCCCCTCATGCCTGGAACATATACTTTCCTCAATTTTAACTCTTAAGCCTTCCAGAGTCAGCACAAGCTACATGTTTTAAGCAGTCTTCCTCATTCTTCTAGCTACCAGTCTTGAAGGCCGCCCCCACCCCCACCTAAATGATCTTGAGTCTATTCTGTCTATACCTCTGCATTTACAAAGTGTCCCTTTTAGTACCTCAAGCAACTCTCTCTGAGGTTATAAATTATAGAACAGCTGTTGTTTCCCTAGAGGCAGGATTCTCACTAGGAAGAGCCGATGAAATCACAGGCCCAAAGCAATAATAACAAAACTTAGTATAATATGGTGTTTTATGTTTTGCAAAGCACTTATCTAATGGTCAAAACAACTTTATAAAGTAAGTGCTATTATAATTCCCATTTTACAGATGAGGAAACTAAACTTTGCCCAGGGTCACAAAGTTAATGTCAGAAATGGGATCTGCACCCAGGTCCTCCTGTCTCCAAGTCCAGTGCTCTCTCCTCAATAACATGATACCTCTATTAAAGGTTTGCACCAGGCAAACTGCTAGAAACAAAAAGTTTAAAGTAACAGTTCTCCCCTCACAGAACTAAGATTCTTGGAGACAGACTGACTCTTTCAGAGGGCCTACGTTCAAATTACATCTCTGACAACACCTTTGTGACCTTGAGTGACTCACTTAACCTTTCTGGGACTCAGTTACTTCATCTGTAAAATGAGAAGGTTAGGCAAGGTATCCTCTGGGGTCCCTAACATGTCTATAGCTACCTTGGGTTTCCTCATCTATAAAATGGACCCTCACCCCCAACCCCCAACTCAATCAGCTCCAGTGGTTCCCTATTACCTCCAGGATCATATAAAAATTTTCTGTTTGGCATTCAAAGCCCTTCATAACCTGCCTCCCACTCTAACTTTCTATACTTTTCTTACACCTTATAACACCCCTCTCACCACTCCACCTACTCTTATGATCCAGTAACAACTGGCCTCAAACAAGACACACTATCTCCTAATTTCAGGAAATGTCAGTGGTCGCCTCACATTCCTGGACTATTCCTCCTCCTCATCTCTGCCTCCTGGCTTCCACCAAGTCCCAGTTGATCCCACTTTCTCCAGGAAGCTTATCCCAACCCCATTAAATTCTAGTGATTCCCTTGTGTTATTTCCAACTTATCACATATATATGTATGTGTGTGTGTGTGTGTGTGTATATATATATATATATATGTATCTGTATATATATATATATGTATATATAGAGAGAGAGAAGATTAAAATTGATCCTGTATCATTTTCTTATTGATCTTATTTTTAACTCATTTTGTCCTGCAATTGCTTAAGTCATGGTTTTTTGTCTCTGAACTTAGTTCAGAGTTCAGCTGGCTTATAATAGGTTAAGTTTAAAAATCCAGCTCTCCTGCCTCAAGGAATTTGGCTGACCTTGGAGAATGTGTGAGAAAGCAAGGGAGTTTGGGTCTGATATCTTTATCCCACCAAGCTATCCTTCAAGGATGTCTGGTTCGCTATCCAAAAGACCAGGACACCATTCTCACACCTGCACTCAGACAATAAGAACTTCTCAGTCTCAAGAGAGAAGCAAGGTCATTACTAGCTCTCATTACTAAACTTCCAACCAATCACTGTCCCTCAACTCTGTAACCAACCATGTTGCCCTTAATTCCCTGATGTCATCTACCCTGCTCTGTTCTTTGTTCTGTACTCCCCAAAACCCTGAAACAAGGAACAGTCCTCTTGCTCAGGGTATTTGGCATTAATGGAGGCAGGTCATTTATTGACAGGTAGCATGCCCCGCTAATAAATGTTATCTTGCTCAAAGATCTGCCTCATTGTTTTCATGCAGTCTCTCCCATTAGACTAAGCTACTCAAAGGCAGTGACTGTTTTCTGCTTGCTTTGCATCCTCTATGCTTAGCACTATGCCTGGCAAATAGTAGATGCTTAATAAATGCTTATTGATTTACTGTTGTTGGGAAAAATCCCTCTCCTTAAAATTACCTTAATGGATCTGGCAATTTCTCTGAACTCCATTTCCATTCCAAGAATATCCCTCAAAAACCCTTTCCAAGTATGCAACCCCAAAGTCAATTCCAATGAGCTGCTCCTATGTTCCAGCCTTACTTGGCTGTTCCCCTAACCTTTTCTCATTTGTTCCTTCAGAAAAACTTTTCTAACTGGCTACTTCATGAAGTTCTACAACTTCCATCATCATCGTCATCATCATCATCATCTTGTTTCCTCTCAAACTCTCCAGTGGTCTTCTTTTCTCTTCTCACTTCTAAACCCCCACACTCTTAAGCTTCTCCACTTCCCTCCAGGGCCACCACTCTCTTCTATCTCCTAATCCCATTGTTCAGAACTAATGTGAGTGCATTAAATTCTCATGTGTTCATGAAATAAAGAAGAATCAGATCAAACGTTTTGCCCCACACAAGCATATTGACTCCCACATGGCAAGTGGCTAAATAAGAACCTTTTCATTTAAGAGACAAAGTACAGCAATGCCTGAATGTCAGGGATGAGTATCAATAACACCAGTTTTTTTGGGTTGGTTTTTTTTTTTTTTTTTTGGTGAGGCAATTGGGGTTAAATGACTTGCTCAGAGTCACACAGCTAGTGAGTGTTATGTGTCTGAGGCCACATTTGAACTCAGGCCTGCCTGACTCCAAAGCCAGTGCTCTATCCACTGCGCCACCGAGCTGCCCCCACACCAGTTCTTTTGAAGAAAAAGAATTGGTTAAATTGGTAGATGTGTATGACAGTCTAACATCTTAATGCTGTTAAATGGAAATATATAAGAACTGAATGAAAATGGACTTACCTGCAAAGAAACACTAACTGAATGTATACACAAACTACAAGTGTGGCATAACGAGATAGAACTAGAGAGTGATTGGAGGCAATCACAAATGTGGACATCCCTTAGGACAGACTTCAACACTACTTCAGATTCCCTGATGCCCAACACTGTCTCGGTTCACTGTCTTTTTTGACAGAATCAGGGCAGTTAGACAAATATTTCTCCTACAAAGTATATGAAAAAAATTAAAGATCTCATAATACAGAATGACTTCTCAATTTGTTTTTAACAAAATGGTACAGTATAAATTTCTGTACCACATAAAACTTCAACGTGCCCTGACTGTGCAGTAAACCTATGGCTAGCATTTGCATTACACATGAATGTGCACTGCCTTTCTCTGCACTGAAGCTAAAAGTCTGGATAATTAAATTTAAGGAGCTCTGACCTCAAATTTCAAGTGGTTCTTATTATAAATGAACCAAATACCCAAGTGCCAAGTGCCAGGTATACACAAGGCTCTTACAAGTAATAAATAATTTTACTACTAATTAATTATTACTAATCAACTAATTAGCACGTTTTTCATTTTCATCACAAAAAAAAATTTGCTTTTTTCAAAAACTCTTGCCAATTTGCAAGTGAGGAAAGCAGGGCTGGTTATAACCATGGTGAAGAGAAGCAGGGGAATGACTGAGGTGGGGGGGAAATACTTTTGAACAGACCATAGAGGGTGTCCCGTCAGTTTCACAAATGTATTAGCATGCAATGAATGGAAAATTGTTGAAAAATCCTGAGCTAGAAGCTAACTCAGGCCATTTAACATTGTCTTTAACATGACCAAAAAAAAAAAACCCCAACAACATCACAGTATTAATCAGGAAAAGTGTTTCATGAAGGAAATGTGTCTTGAACTGAACCTTGAAGAAGATAAAGTACTTGGACAAGTCAAAGGTCAATGGAAAGACATTCCAGATGGCATGACACCAGTCTGAATAAAACCATGGCAGGCGGAAGAAGTAAGGCATGTTTGAAGGACAGTAAGGAAACACACTTAACTAGAATGGAAGGGTCACATTGGAGAGCGAGGAGAGGTGAGTTTGGATAGATAAAAGTAGGGACAATAAATGGAAGAGCACAAATACCAAATTTAGGCATTTGGATTTGACCCAGTAAGCAACAATTTCAAGAACTTCGGTATTACACGTTTCATAACAGACTACATAGTATTTTAAGGCATAACAGACTACATAGTATTTTAAGGTTAAGAAGGCTTTCCCAATAACCACTCTGGGAAGCAGATTATACAATTATCAGTGCCTACTTTATAGGTAGGGAAACTGAAGCTCAGAGAGGTTAAGTGACTTATCTGTGGATTTACAGCTATTGTCTGAGCCAGGATTGCAATTTAGGTCTCTTGGAGAAAAGGTCTTATATAAACAAAAATATCTATAGCAGCACTTCTTGTGATAGCAAAGATTTGGAAACAAGAATAGCTGAATAAAACGCAGTATACAAATGCAATGAAATACTGAGTTGTAAGAAATGACGTGCAAAGGAAAATATTACTGAAAGACATCAAAACTCTAATCACACTTCAGAAGACTTACAGTAAAGCATGGCTTCCTCCTCCCAACAGAGAGGTGGTGGGCCTACAGGAGTGGAATGAGGCCTACCAACCTCAAATATGGTCAATGTCTTGATTTGTTCTGCTTAACTGTATTTCTGTTACAAGGGAGGGTTAAGTCATTGAAAATAACGGTGCTGTTTTACCAATAAAAAATTTTCCTAAAAGAATCCAGGGCTTCTGGTTCCAATCCAAGACCGTTTCCACTATACCACAGCCAGAAGTGAGTTATGAAAATATAATATAACGGGAAAACTAATCTAGCAGCTATAAATAAGACTGAAGGTTAAGTAGCTATGACAGAAATTCAAGCTGAAGATGAATTAAGTCTAGATTATAGGGGTTATGAAAACTATCAGGAAAGATCAAACCAAAGACATATTGTACAGGAAGAATGAGCAGGATTTGGTAACTGGATTTGGATATGTGACATGAGGAAAGGAAAAAAAAATTAGTTTAGTATTTGACAAACTTAGTTTCAGACTATAATGGAATGTCCAATTGACAATATAAGCAGAGAGATGAAACTAGAAGTGTACCCACATTATTTGTGTGTAACATAACAAATTTTGGCACTTTATCAATGAACAAGCACTTATCATATTCTATGCCAGGCACTACACTAGGGTGCAGGAGCTACAAATACAAAAGTTAAATGTCCCTTACTTCAATGAACTTATCTTCCACTTACATTCAATTTAGCATTTTATTCTACACTATCTTGTACTGTTCTCTAATTGTTTCATTTGTTTAAGTATAGCTTTAACTAAATCATAAGCTCCTTGAGGAAAAGAACTGTCATAGACTTACATCCACCTATTAATCACATAGCAGGCATGTAAGATTGTATTAAACCAAACACTTACAAATTTTGTCTGATAACAAAATCAGTTACTATCCATACTTTTTGGAGTGGCAAATAATAAGTACACTGGGGGTCAGGAAGACCTGGCCACCTCTGACACTTACTAGGCATATGACCATGAGTAAGTCACCTAGCTGCTCTGAGCCTCAGGCAACTCTCTAAAACTAAATTTGGAGTCTGCATCAGTGGAAACCAGCTAAATCACAGGCATTTGATATACTGATGTACACACAGTCCAGAAAGCCAAGTTTCTGCTATATCTCTTCTGCCTTACACCCTGGATAGCCAGCAGGGTTGTGTTCCAGGACAATTATGTAGGTTTTTGCCTATTAGTAGTGACTGCTCTAATGGTCATACATCACCTTCCAAATCTGAAAAAAAAAGTTAAACATAACAAGATTAACTGATTTACATCCCTAGTCACATGAGCACCTACATAGCTTCCCCAATGCTTTGATTCTGGAAGCCTCCTCTTGGACCTTCTCTAAAACTGCTGGTAATGTACCTACCATATGCCATTATAGAAAGAAATGTTCAAGACAATGCAAAGCGTGCCCCTTACCTTTGTGCCTCTTGCTTTTCTTTTTTCTGGAGACAGTCTGCTCATGGACGCTCTCCTCTTGGGCATCCATCTCATCACTGCTGTCACCGGGCTCCCCAGCCCCAGAGAAAACTTCTTCTGTGGGGACCTGGGAGGCTTCCAAGCCACATAAAGATTTCACTAGGAGACAGGAGAGCAAGATGAAACAAAATCTCACCCAGCAGCACAAAACAAGCCAGCCAGGCTACCGTCACCTAACAGAGGACATCCAGAGCAAGAATCATTTTTAGAGAGTACTCTAACAATGGACTCAATAATCCCATTATTAAGGCTATACCTTCAGAGCATTGTCAAGCAAATCAAAAATCTGTATTTAGGGTTGTCATTTGTAACACCAAAAAACTGGAACCAATCTTAAATGTCCAAAAGAAGAAAAACAGCTGAACTGTGTATGGAATACTATAATACAATTATTGACAACTATAAATAATAGATAGAAAACATACAGCATAATTTTAACAGCACCGAAAAGACAATATGCACATTTGACTACAACTATGCAAAAGGCAACAAGAAGTAACAAACATAGGGCAAATGGATAAAAATCATACTAACAAAGCAACAACCGATTTTTAAAAGAAAAAGAAAAAAAGACTTAGCAATATAAGCCAATCGGATGTAGAAAAGAATGGCTGTACTTCTCAGTTATCTGAAACCTAGCAATTTAACTTCAGAAAACTAGGTAATATTTTTTCCAGAAATTTTTTTAATCCATAAAACAATGAGTAGGTTCTTGAAAAGTCCCAACTTGAAACAAACTTGAAAAGGTGGCCCTCTTCCTCAACAAAACCTATCCACTTATGCCTTTGATATATCCCCCTGAAATTTCTTCTATCTTCAATCTTTCTCTATCTACTAACATTCCCTAGTACATGGAAACCATACTCAGGTCTTATATACTCTTTATGAAATTTTCACTTATGCCCTCAAGCTATTTACCTATACTACTCCTACCATTAACTGACAGATTGATAGGAAGAATAACTTCTTTACTTCCTAAACCACTCCCTTCTCCACCCCTTGTAATTTGGCCTCTGACCCCACCTCCCAAAAGAAATTACTCTCTTAAATGCTAAATCTCATGTCCTTATCTCAAATCTTATCCTTGTGCTCCTTTCCATGTTTCCTCTCTGCAACTCTGATACTAGTTCTTATTCCTGGTGCTTCTATGATACCGTTCTCCTCTCTTTCCTTTCTGACTTCTCAAGTTTCGTTGGCTGGATCATCCTTCATCCCTTATCCCCAGGGATGCTCGATAAAGCTCAGATCCAGGGCTTCTTTCTCTTGATTATCTCCCACTCCAATTGGTTCAAGATTCCTCCCATATATGTAAATCCAACACTAATTTCTCTCCTAAACTCCACTCATGCACCTCTGACTGCCAGATGTCCAGCATGATAGCTATCGACCTGGATACCTCAAATGGCATCTCAAGCTCAAAAAGTCCAAAACTAAACTCAGTTTCACACCATCCCCCAAACCTCCAATCTTTTTTATTTCTACTGAAGGCAACACCTTTCTACAAATCACCTAGATCTGTAACTTAAACTCCTAATTATTCCTTGATTTTTCCTTATTCATCATCCCTATATCAATCATTTGCGAAATCCCATTGACTGCCTCCACAATCACTCTTTTTTATCTTCACTCACATGGCCATCACCTTCAGACCCTGGACTGTTTCAATTGCCTCATATTCAATTGACTATGCTTCTTTTTAGTCACTCGCCTCTCCAATCACTCTACAAAGCCACCAAAATAATTTTCTTAGACGGTAGAAAAAGGGCTGATCTGGAGTCAGGAAGACCTGAGTTCAAGACACATTTACTAGTTGTGACCTTGTCTGCCTCAGTTTCCTCATCTGTAAAATGGAGATACCTACCTACCTCTCATTGCTATGAGAATAAAATTAGATAATATTTTAAAGTACTTTGAAAACGTTAAAGTGCTCTATAAATGCTAGCTGCCATCATTATTACTATTTCTAAGACACAAAGTCACTACTCATTTCCCCACTCAAAAGCTCCCCCCATTGCTCAACATACAACCACCTTCTTAGCCTGGCATAAGTTCCTCCAGTCTACCTTTTCTAGCCTTATTACACATTACCCCCTTCACACATTCTACTCAATAGCCCAACTAGACCAAGGGCTGTTCCTAGAACTCAAAATTCCATCCTTCAACTCTGAAGCATTTGAACAATCTAGCCTCATCTTCCATATATTCACTGGTCAGAATCTTTTCAAGGCTCAGTTTCTTCCATGAAGTTAATGATCTATCTTTCCTAAAGAGTTACTTGCTCTCTGACTTCCCTTTTTTAAACTGTCCTGTACTTAGGTAATGTGTCTCTGTTGTATATTGCCAATAAAATGCACACTTGTTAAGGGATAGGGCTGATTCATTTCTGTACCTACATCCGAAGCACCTAGAACAGTGCCTGAACTCCTAATATAAAGGGGCTTGTCAGTTGATTTTGAATTTGTCAAAAAGAGACCCCATGACTTAATTCATTTGGTAAAATGGATGATAAATTCTGGAGCAGCTAGGTGATGAAGCAGATAGAGTACTTAGCCTGGAGTTAGGAAGACTCATCTTTCTGAGATCAAATATGGCCTCAGACACTTACTAGCTGGGTGACCCAGGGGCAAGTCACTTAACTGTTTGTCTCAGTTTCCTCTTTGTAAAATGTGCTGGAGAAGAAAATGGCAAACTACTCCAGTATCTTTACCAAGAAAACCCCAAATGAGGTCACAAAGAGTCAGACACAACTGAAAAATGACTGAACACAATGACAAATTCTAATGTCATTCACATCTACTCTAGTGGAGAGGCAGTGTGGAAGAGCATAGAGAACCTGCCTTGAGGCCATTAACATCTGGATTCAAGTTCCACCTCCGACATAATGAACTGTGACTCTAGGCAAAGAAAGGAACTTAATAAAGTTCTGAGTCCTTTAGGCAACTTCTTTAAAGTCATAAATTGCAAAAAAGGTGCCAACCTATATACTGGTATAAGGGGTTTCCTCCTCCTGGAGTTTCCTATTCCAGTGAAATCCTATAACCAATCTTTATTATACAAGATGTTCCAAAAATCTCAGTGCAATTTTAAGCTGTTAAAGTCCAAAGATTTTTGGAACACTCGTAATGCAGCACCCAGAAAGCAACATATTTTCAACCTGAAAGAGACTGCATATTACTGCGGTTGTTCCAGGAACTAAAGAACAAAAAGACAAAGGCAAGTGAGAAAAGAAAACTCAGGAAAAACATGACCAGAGAGCAAAAGGCATAGATTGGAAAGCAAGTAAACTAAGACTGAGAAAGAAAACGAAAGAAAACAAACTAGAAAGTGTAAATAAATACATCGAGGAGATAAACGTAGTTTCTAGCTACTCCCCCTTCGCTCTTCGTTCCCCTGGGAAAGCACTTATTTGAGGGTGATACGATGAGAACAAACAACTTCATGAGAACATTCTCAAGGGAGAAGAAGAGAGAGGAAGTCAAAACCAGACGCGCTGCAACAGAAAGGGCAGGCAGCTCAACGGCTCGGGCCCCCCGCAGCCCCAGGATCACCAGAGCCTACCTTCCTGCTGAACAGCATTGGCAACAGCTTTTTTGACTCGTCCAGACTTCACGACCGCCGGATCCGAGTTGGCATAATCTGCCACGGTCACTGAAAAGCAGGACACGTTCTCAGCACGACGGCCCCTACGGCAGGTGTCTCTCCCTCCCCCGTCCTTCCGGTGCGGCTCGCCCCTTCCCCGCAGCCTCGGCTCCATCTCAGCCTCCCCGCCTCCCAGACGTCCCCTCCCCTCCCCTCCCCTCGCCTTCGCTCTCACCTCGGCCGGAGCAGGCGTCGTGGGCCCGGAACTTGAGTCGTTTCCCTCTTTTGGGCATGGCGGCGGGCTCGGGGCGGGGACAGCCGCGGCCTAGCGGGCCGGGGCCCCGGGCCATGTCTCGGACCGGCAGGAAAAGCCGGGGAGCGGCGGACCAGTTCCTCCCGGCTCCGCGTCCATCCCACACCCAGGACCCGCAGTTCTCGCGAGACCTTCGGCTCCAGTCCTGCGTCGCTCCACGTCCTGTCGCGTTCGCCGCCGGCGCCCCTCTAGCCGAACCAATCCCGGCCGGATCCGAGAGCGGTGACGTCATCCCCCGGCGAACGGGCGAGACCAAGAGGAGGAGGGAGACGGAGCTTCCCCCGCTTCGGGGCGTGGTTTGTGCCCGCCGCCCAGGCCGCACCTCCCGGGTCTGCGGCGGGCCTGGCTTCCTGCCAACCTCTGTCCTTGCACCCAGAAGCCGCGGGATCGTAGGAGCCAGCTTCAGAACTTCCCGACGCCCTCGCACTGACCGGGCTTCCCGGGGCGCTGGCCCGGGACATGCTCACCCAGCCCCTCGCCTCGGGTGCGGGGGCCGTAAAATAAAAGCCGACATTTACGTAGCACTCTACAGCTTACCGAGCGCTTTCCTCACAACCCCGTGCGGGCGGCATTATTACGGCCCTTTTACAGCTGAGGGAGGCCTCCTTAAACTATTTCTTCCATAGTAAAACGGTTCTCCCGAGGACTGGGGACTGACTGCCCAACCCCCAACCAGGGTACATAAAGCGCTCCATTAATACTAGCGCGCACTGTGGAGAAGCCTGCCTGCTACGTGGAGCCCTGTCCTTCCTGCAGCTCCTCCCGGGGGGGGGGGGGGGGGGGGGCTTTGCACCCAAGCCTGGCGTCTAGGAGGCCGCGTGGCAGGGAATCGATTCTAATGACTCCGAGCCCAGGGCTTTTTCACCGCACCTCGAGAGCCGGTCCAGAAGGCGGTATTACCCACTACCCGCCCGTCTAGCCCCAGGCTACCTTTACAACCTTTCCCTGCCCACGGTTCCCCAAGCTGGACCGCCCAGGTGTTGAAACCTGCTTCTGGGCTCCTATTGGCTCATCCCTAACCACCCCCATTTCCACCTGTGGAAATGGTTAGAACCACCTCTGAAAAACTCGCCTCAAATGCCACGCGTCACAGGATGATAGGATTTACAGCTAGTAGAGAGTATCTCATTTAGCCTCCTCGTTTTACAGATGAGAAAACACATGGCTTGGCAAAGGAAGGAACTTGCCTAAGGTCAGAATGGCAAAAAGTAGTAGGTCGTCGAAATAAAAATCCAGTCTTCTTGCCACTGAACGCTGCCGTTAACTTCCTTATTACCGGAAAGCAACACCATCCTCTCAGTGCCTCAGGCTCACAACCTAGGAGTCAACCTGGATTCCTCATTATCTCTTACCCCACAGTCCAAGCTCTTACCCCCAAGTCCAGGGCATGTCGATTTCACCTTTGCAACATTTCTCCAATATGCCCCCTTGTCTCCTCTGACACTGCCACCACTCCAGTGCAGGCTTTCATTGCTTCACACCTGGATTAGTATAACCTGTTTGTGGCTGCCTACCGCTCTCCCCACTCCAATCCATCCTCCATTCAGCCACTCAAGTGATTTTCCTAAAACACAGATCCCATCATGTCACTCCCTGCTCAAACTCCAGTGGCTCTCTACAAAATCTTCTATTTGGCATTTAAAGCTCTTCATAACCTAGCCCACTGCTACCTTTCCAGTCTTCCCACACCTTACCTTGTTGAGTCGTTTTTCGATCGTGTCCCGCTCTTCGTGACACCATTTGGGATTTTCTTGGCAAAGGTACTGTAGTGATCTGTCATTTCCTTCTCCAGCTCCTTTTCCAGATGAGAAAACTGAGGCAATAGGGTTAAATGGGTTGATTTGAACTCTTGAAGATAATCTTCCTGAATCAGGACCAGCACTCTATCCACTGAGCCATCAAGCTGCTCTTCTCACACCTTACTACCTCCCCATCATGCTCTTCAGTGTTCCATGAAGAAGACACACCATCTCTAGCTCTAAGGCATTTTCCCTGGCCGTCCCCATGCCTGGGATGCTCTTCCTCCTCAACTTCATTTCCTGGCTTCCCTGGCTTTAAGTCCCAACTTAAATCCAATCTCCTAGAGGAAACCCTCTCAATTCTAGCACCTTCCCTCTTTTAATTATTTCCTATTTATCCTATATATAACTTGTTTATACACATTCATCTGCTTATTATCTCTCCCTTAGATTATGAGCTCCTTGAGGGCAGAGATTGGAGGTTACCCTCTTTTTTGTAACCCCAACATTAGCATATTACCTGACACATAGCAAAGTCTAATTACAGTCTGATGGACAACTTTAATGTGCTTTCAGGAAGCCTTCCCTGAGCCTCCTCAACCTGATATGATCTCTCTTCTAAGCAATGAAATGCTTTCTTTGTACGTCTCTTAGGAAATTTATCATACGTTGCAGTTATTCATCATGTCCTTGCTCTCCCAGAGTACAGCAAACCCTATCTTATTCACCTTTATATTCCTCTCAACAGCTAACTAGTACCTCCCTTTCACACAGAAAGCTGACAAAAAATTTTTAAATGTATTGACCAATGAGATATTAATTTGATTCTCATATAGGTATAATCAAAAAGTGCCTCAGAATTAGATTTTACTGAGATTAATCTTATGTACTCAGACATTGGTTCATTATAGCATTCTCTAAATGCACTCTATATATATGTCAGGAGATTGGACTGTGAATCTGTGTAACTATACAGTGACCTAGAATAACTCCACATACTGAAAAAATACTTTCTGAACATGTTCATATACTTATTTTAATTTCTCAAACAAAGCTTAAGATAAAAGAATAATTGACTTTTCCAGAACTCATACATTTAGAATTGGAAGGGACTTTGGAAGTAATTTAATCTAATGTGTGTCATTTAGTCCAAAATGTGGCTTTTTATAGAGGAGGAAAAAAGCTTGGGGAAGTTAGGTGACTTGTTCAAGGGCCAGCATCAGAACCTATATCCTCTTTTTCTATGGCATCCCCATTGTATCTAACAAGGTCAGGAAAAGTATATTTGACTGCAGACTTGCAGATCTGATAAAAAAAAAATTCCTAAAATGAAAAGGGAAAGAGTGGAGTATAGGGAGGAAATCTGTATTTACTAGTTACTAGAGAGTAGCAGGTACAACCATGGGAGAATAGGGTGGAGAGCACCATAATTCACATGAAATTATTTCCCAAAAAGAGTAGTAATAATAATAACAAAAATAGTTAATGATAATAGTGACAGTAATATCAAGGTAAATGATTGAAACTATAACTTCTCTGCAAAACTGATGAGTTGCAGCTCCAAATAAGCCCCATAACTATTGCCTCAAATGCTTCACGGTAGCGCATGAATTATTAGTAAAGAATTTTAGAAGCTTCCACTCTGATGCAAGCCTAAATCCATCATTCTTAACAGGAGACATCACATACTCATTACCAAAAAAATGAAAGCACCAATGACCCTTCCAAATATAGTCTATTTATGTTTTTGTACTTTGTATAAAGCATTCAATTGTGTCACTCAGGAAAAAATCAATAAACACTCACATGAAAACAATATATTGACTTCATATCAAAATGGGTACACAAAAATCAAAATCACTGTGGTATAAAGAGCAACTCATTATAAATTTGGTGATTATTGAACGAGTAACCTAAAAGCATCATAACATTTATACTGACTTTGCTTATTGCAAAGTCTTTGACTCAGTTCTGCGATCATGGCTTAGTAATGTACTACAAACATGTATATTTAAATGCTAGAATATTTGATGTCCACATGAAAAACCTCAGAGTTGTTTTAATTTGCTTTTTTCTTACTGTTAGTTATTTGAAGCACTTTTCCATATATTGATGATAGCCTGGATTTCTTATCTTGAGAATCAGTTGCCTTTGACTGTTTACCTATTGTGAAATGGCCTTTGTTCTTATGTATTCTTATAAACTCCCTACATATCTTGAGTATCCTTTATCAGAGAAATTTGCTCCATTCTCTAACTGATAAATAGTCAAAGTATATAAACAGAAGTTTTCTAAAGAAGAAATCAAAGCTATCCATAGCCATCTGAAAAAGTCCAAAACCACTAATAAATAAAAAGATATACATTAAAGCATCTTTTGATATATTGTTCAGATTGGCAAAATTTACATAAAAGGAAAATGACAAATGGGTTATGGAA
This sequence comes from Vombatus ursinus, assembly GCF_900497805.2. Lineage (NCBI taxonomy): Eukaryota > Metazoa > Chordata > Mammalia > Diprotodontia > Vombatidae > Vombatus > Vombatus ursinus. Next base: position 112,781 of record NW_020954687.1, read on the forward strand.
AAGCAGGCACATTAATGAACTATCAATGGAACTGTAAATTGGTAGTCATTCTAGAAAACAATTTGAAACTATGACCCAAAAGTTGCTAAATTGAGCATTTCCTTTAATCCAGTGATAGTTATATTGCTAAGCTTATATCCCTAAAGAGATCAAAGGAAAAGGAAAAAGACTAATATGTGCAAAAATATCTATAGTAGCTTTTTTGTGGTGTCAAAGAACTAGAAACTAAGTGGGTAGCCATAAATTGGAGAATGGCTGAATAAATTATAGTATATGAATTAATGGAAAACTATTTTGCTCTAAGAAATTGTGAAGGAGATGCTTTCAAAGAAACCTGGGAAGATTTGTATGAACTGATGCAGAGTGAAGTGAGCAGAACCTGGAGAACAATTAATACAATAACAACAGCACCGTAAAGACAAACTTAAGAACTCTGATCGATTCAGTGACCACTATTTTAGATGGTCCATGCTGCTCAACTCCTGACATAGAGGTGGTGGATTCAGAGTGCATATTGAGACATTTTTTTTTGGACATGACCAGTTGGAGAATTTGTTTTGCTTGATTATACATATTTATTTTAAAAAAAAAAAAGAGTTCTTGATTTTTCTTCTTCGGGGGAGGAGAGGGAAAGAATTTTTTTGTTAATAGAAAAAATTAAAAGTTTTAAATAAATAAAATGAAGGGATTAGGCTCAAAAAATTTCTGCAAAGATTTTATTAGGTTTCCCTTCTAATTCTAAATATACTGACTTTGTGCAAAAACTTTTCAACTTTATTAAAATTTTCCATTTTATACCCTGTTCACTAACTTCTAATTATTGGTTGTGAAGATTAACCATGTGCTTTCTGGTCTAGATAAAAAGAAAGCTGGGGGGCAGCTAGGTGGTGCAGTGGATAGAGCACTGGCCCTGAAGTCAGGACGACCTGAGTTCAAATCCAGCCTCAGACCAAACACTTGACACCTACTAGCTGTGTGACCCTGGGCAAGTCACTTAACCCCAATTGCCTAAAAAATAAAATAAAAAGAAAGCTGGTCCCACTCTGAGACACTCAGATACAAACCATAAGCTCTTAGGATCATTTTAGCAGAGAGCAGCAAGAGGATATGGGGCTTTCTCCCTCCTCCCCTTCTTCCATCAGCAATGGTGCCTTGTAATAGAAGCAAATGGCCACAGAAGATGTGCCTGCAAGCAGCCTAAGATGTGAATTAAAGGATTATTGCTTCCTGAATCTCAAATTTCTCTATCGAAAGAAATTCAAAGAGCGTTGGTACCTGGAGCAGGGAGCCTGCTGTTAGAGAGGTGGAAGGATAGAGAGCCAATACTCCCGAAGAACAGAACTGGAGAGGTTTCTCCCTGGTCTTAGGGAGAGGTACTGAATATTTTTGAAAGAACCTGGTAGTGTCCTAGGCAAAAGTTGGAGATTGCAGACTATGGCCAGTTGGCAGAGCAATGTGCCCTGCAATGAGCTGACCCAGTGAGCCCATCTGAGCAATGTACCCAGCTGAGAGTAGGCACAATGAAGCCAGTGGAGCAATGATGTTCATCAAGACATTTCACTCACTAACATTCATCATAGAAACACCAAAAAAGTACGTGAGAAGCCCTTCAGAATCAATGGTATGAATTGACTAGCCCCTTACAATTCCTCAACCACCCTTACTATGCTTACCCACTTTCCCCTTTGATGCTGTGGCGTGTTGGTGAAAGAATGTGCATTAATTTTATGAGAAGCATTCTATTGTAAGACCCCTTGTAATGCTATTCTTATAAGTACTCTTGTTTTGACCTAATTGTGTACCTTGGCTAACTATTGAAAGGTAAACATCAATGGGAGACTCATAAGCTATAATTGTAGGGTTACTGATCCACATAGTAACCTTGAAACTGGGGCACTTGTCCTCCAGGAAACCCAACCTGCAATTTGTGGGATAATCCAAAGGGACACTACACAAGATTAGGAATATACTATGAACATAATATATTTAAATATTAGCAAGACATTTGTTGAAATCTCTCTTGCTATTCTCATGTAAAAGAAAGATATGGGATGGATGATAGTGTAACTAGAAGAATTAAAAAATTATTGAATTGAAGAACCAAAATGGGAGAGTAGGAACATGTACAACCAAGCTCTTTTCCACAATACTTTCAAAAAGATCTAGAAAATGCACCAGACTGAGTCCTGATTGGGAAAGCCAAGAAAAAGATCACAGTAAATCATTTTTACCTACCTAGGTTGGCATAGAGAGACAGAAAGAGAGGTCTGTGGACATTGGAGATGGAAGGGTGCATAGGGAGAAATTGAACCAAGACAAGAAGAGGTGCTAAAGATGGCATAAAGGGGCCTACACTTGAGCAGGGTACAGGAATAAGTGTAATCTAGCAGCTCTGTTACTCAGCACCCAGGTCTGGGCCACAGCTCCAGGGAAGACAAAGGAGGGATCTGCCCCTGGGTGGTATTCCAGAGTGAGGAGCTCTTGCAGGACCTAGGCTATGTGCCAAGCAAGGAAAAAGTTCAGAAGCAAGCAGTAGCTGTGTGGCTTGGACTCCAAGAGCAGAGCAGGGTCTCAGTTCCAGCTTCTATTCTAGCCTGAAGCCTGGAGAAGAATAACCAGGGCAAGAATCTAAGACCAAAGGGAAGCCTGCGATTCTTGCACTTTGAACCAGCAAAGTTTTCCATCTGGCTGATAGTAGCTAAATATAGCTGTCATACACTGGAATTCAAAAAAACCCACAGACATATTGCTCAGATCCAAACCCTGATCAGGAACTTGCAGAGTTCAAACCATGGAGGAAACCACTTTGGTAGTACTGAGAGCATTCAGGTTCCCAGACTAAACAGTTTTTGACATCCTTGAATAACATAACATGCAATACCCCCAGGAAAGCTCAGACATCCCTCCAGAAATTAGCATGCCTGGGAACATTAAGTCTGAATCAGGCGGCAAAAAATATGAGCAAAACAAAAAAAAAAAAAAGAAAAACAATTCCACCACTAAAAGCTATTATGGTGACAAAGATGCCCAAGGCACAAACCCAGGAGAGAATGACTCCAAAACAGTGACAAGAAAAGCCTCAAAGTAAAATATGGTTTGGGCACAAGTTCAATTAGAATTCCTGAAAGAGATTTAAAAAGTTTTAAAAGGTGCTTAAAATATTTTTTTAAGGCAATTGGGTTTAAGTGACTTGCACACAGCTAGTAAGTGGCAAGTGTTTGGTCTGAGGCCAGATTTGAACTCAGGTCCTCCTGACTTCAGGGCTGGTGCTCTATCCACTGGGCCACCTAGCTGCCCCAAATATTTTTTTATAAATAAAATGAGACTGCCAAAAGAAAACAATGGAAAAGAAATTAGGACTACGAAAGAAAGAATTAGAAAAGGAATTAACAGCTTGGCATGAAAGATACAAAACCTTACCCAAGCAGCAAACTTCCTTGAAATTAGAATGAACCAAATAGAAGATAATGACTCTATGAAACAAGAAATATTTTTAAAAAATCAAAAGATGAACAAAAAAAAAAGAAATTGTAAGATATCTCACAGTAAAAACTGACCTAAAAATATATCAAGGAGAGATAATATAAGAATTATCTAAGAATTTAAGAAGACTAGGGGCAGCTAGGTGGTGCAGTGGATAGAGAACTGGCCCTGAAGTCAGGAGGACCTGAGTTCAAAGCCAGCCTCAGACCAAACACTTGACTAGCTGTGTGACCCTGGGCAAGTCACTTAACCCCAATTGCCTAAAAAGAAAAAGGAAAAAAAAAAGATTAAAAAAAAAGAATTTAAGAAGACTAACTGAAAGCCATGACCAAAAAAAATGAACCTTGACATCACAATTCAAGAAATCATAAAAGAAAATTGCCTAGATCCTTTAGAACCAAAGAACAAAGTAGAAATAGAAAGAATCCATTGGTCTCCTTCTGGGAAAAAAAAAAAACCCAAAATGAAAACTTCCAGAAATGTTATAACCAAAATCCAGAACTTCCATGTCAAATTAAAAAAAAAAAAAAAACACTACAAGTAGCCAGTAAAAAATAATTCAATTACCAAGGAGCCATAGTCACACAATTTAGCAACCACCACCATAAGAGAACAGGGCTTGGAATACAATCTTCCAGAAGACAAAAGATCTAGACATACAACCAAAAATAATTTACCTAGTATAACTGAGTATAATCCTAAAAGGGGTAAATAGATTTTTAATGAAACAGAGAATTTCCTTGTTACTCATCCTTTGATTTCAGAGTAGACCAATAACATTACAGGGTGATGTCTTAACTTGTGTATGAATTAGATTTAAGTGAGGCAGAGTTGCATCAAGCCATCAGATTTACTCTCTTCCAAACATCCCTGATGAAAGGACCAGAACTGCATAGAAATGCTGAAGTGTAAACACAGGACTTTGGGGTGAAGCCCCAGGCCCAAAAGAGAAACAGAAGAGAAACATATGTCTCATGAGAAACATAAAAAGATAAACTTAAGCAAACAATCATAAACAATTGAACAAGGATAAGACCCATGTCCCCTCAGAACTATATCATCATGAGGGGTCATAGAGGGAATCTTATCAGACAGAGAACTTGAGAATGGTTCGGTTGTGTCTTGATGATCTTTATAGACAGGGAGGGAAAAAAGAATACACTGGGGAAGGAGGAGGGGAAAAGAAAGGAACTATGGGAAAAACTGCCTCACTTAAAGCAAGCAAGTAGAAGTCTATACAAACAAAGAGGAAGTAGGGAGTAGGTAACACTTGACTCCCACTCTCATCTGAGCTGGTCAAAGGAGGGAAGAACATATATAACACAACTGGGAACAGAAATGCATTTCACTCAACTGGAAAACAGGAGGAGAAGGTAGAAGGGGAAATAAAAGTCAAGATAAATTAAGGGAATCTAAGCAAAACAAATTTTAACTAAGGATATACAAAAATGCTTATAACAGCTCTTTTTGTGGTGGCAAAGAATTGGCCAATGAAGGTGTGCCCATCAATTGGGGAATTACTGAACAAGTTATAGTACATAACTTTCATGCAATACTTTTGTTTTGTAAGAAATGATGAAGGAGATTATTTCAGAGAAATCTAGGAAGATTTGTATGAACTGATACACAGTGGAATGAGCAGAACCAGAACAATTTATGCAATATTGTAAAGACAAACAACTTTGAAAGACTTAAGAACTCTAATCAATGCAATAACCAATCACAGTTCCAGAGGACCCATGATAAAATATAGTGCTCCCTCTCCTGATAGAGAAGGGAAGGACTCAGAAGTACAAATAGATGCATATTTTTTTTAGATATGGCCAGTGGAGGAATTTGTTTTGCTTGACTATATATGTTTATGATGGGAGTTTTGTTTTTCTTTCTTTCTCAATTGGGAAAGGGGGAGGAAGAAAAAGCAGATTTTTACTGATTAAAAAAATAAAATTTTTATTTAAAAAATAAATGGTTAAATCACTAAACTCCCCAAAGTGGTGATTAATGTATCAGTGTCAAGGAGGGAAGTCTCTCTAATGGAGTGCTACACGGCAATTCAACATCTTTTGAATGGCTTGAATGATAGCCTAGGTAGCATACTTATAAAATTTGTTAATCAAATGGAGCTAGTAGGGAAAACTAGCCTGTTGTATAATGGACTAGGAAGCCAAAAGGATTTCAGTAAGCTAGAATAATGGGGCTGAATCTCTTAAGAAGAAATGTAATAGGGATAAATGTAAAGTCTAATGTTTGAGTTCAACAAATCAACTGCACAAATATAGGATAGAGGGACATGGATAGGCAGTGCTTTTTTCTTTACAATATGTCTTGTGAAAAGGGGAAATTTCGTGGACTATAAACTTAATATGAGTCAACAATGTAACAAGGTAGTAAAAAAAATACAAACTCAGTCATAGAATATGTTTATAGAGATTAATGGTATACAAAACAATGCAAATGATCATTTCTCTCAGTCCTAGTCAGGCTATATTTGCAGTTTGGTGTTTGGTTCCAGACACAATGTTTTGTGAAGGACACGGACAAACTTGGAGCCACGTCTATGCTAACGTGGTAAGAGGACTGAAGAAGATGCCATATCAGTGTAACCAGCAGGTGGCACTGTCTAGCAAGGTTGACTGAGGCACTGCCATATTCTATATGCCGTTTGAATCCTCCTTACCCATGAGACTCAATAGTTTATGTATTCAATGGTCTTGATTCATATGGTTGGTCTTATCTCTACTATTTAAGAGTTTATAAGAATTATTAGGATAAAGATAAAAACCATAAGAATCTCTCACAATTACAGCTCAAATCCCCCAAAGCCAAGACTAAAATCTAGCTACTTTAGACCAAGGTGCAAACTTCTGTCTTGTTTTAGTCCTATATGTTCCAAACCTTCACTGGCTTTCTCTACTGCAGTCCCTCTCTTCATGACTAATTAATATATATGAATCATAAGGATTTATGACTGGTCACAGCTTTATATGACACAAAATCAGGAACTGGTTTAAAGAGATAGAGAAACTATGCAGAAAATGCCTGCTAGCTACAGGCATAGGGGAAGGAAGAAGAGAGTTAAAACTTCACTGGTTTCAAGGAGCTAAGAATAATTAGCAGCTTCAGTACATTCAAACAACACACAAACCTTCTCAGAAATTTGAATAGGTGGATTAGCAAGCCAGGGAAAGAGCTAGGGGCATTACTACTCCCAGTCTCAATCTCCATTCAAAGTCCCTGCTGGAACTTCTTTCTCACTGACAGTCTGACCACAGCCTGCCATCTCAAAGCTACCCCTTTCCTCCCTCTCCAAAACCAAACTGAAATCAGAGCTCAGTTGCTTAGACTTGGCATCCTCCCACTGTATCTTCTGATTCTACCCCCTCAAGGCAAGGGGCTGCTGGGAATACCTGGTTACCTAAGAATTAAAGTAAGTAGAGATATTCACACTAGAATAGGGAAGACTTAGGAAGAACATAATAGTTGTATTCGAATGTATAAAAAAGGTTGTCCTTAGAAAAGAATCTTTTTCTTCTTGGTTCCAGAGGGCAAAACTAGGAACAATAATGGTAGATGTGCAGAGAGACAGATTTGGGTTCAGCAGAAGATCATCATAACAGAGCTGACCCAAAGTAGCATGTGCTGCCTCAAAAGGTAGTGAGTTCCCCATCTCCAAAAGTCTTCAGGCAAAAACTGGATGACCACTTGTGGAGATGCTGTAAAAGGGATTCTTGTTCAGAATTCAGAGTTTGTAATAGATAACATCAAGTGAGTACAGCACTGGATTTGGAGTCAGGACAACCTGAGTTTGAATTTTGCCTCATATTCCAGTGAAAATTTTCTTATGAAACCACCTACAGTACTGAGAAACATGGTCACCCAAAAAAAATCTCTTATGTAAAATTTATGTGTATTTACCATGTTGGCCATGTCCACATGGACACACACATGCAACTTGTGGGAAGCCATGGATAGATGTCCCCGGAGAGTCTGAAAACTCCATGTGTCTCTCACAGAAGGAAAGAAGAATGCCTCTCCACTCCAAAAATCTCGTACCAACTTCATTCCCTCCACACACGCATGCCGCATCTCTCCGCCACTTAGGAGAGTCGTGTAAAATGCTCCAGGCTTAAAAACTGGGTTACGCTAATTATCTATCTATCTAATCATCTATCTAACTTTGTTGGGACCCTGATTGGTTTTAGGATAATTCCAGTATTTTTCAGGCCTGAACCTCTAAACTCTGTGAGCTGGGGATGGAGGAGATGGTGATGCAGACAGTGACAGGCTTAAAAACCATGGGGGAAAAGCTAAGGATAAATGTGATACTTGTCCTAGTGAAGGAAAGACAATGAGGACGTTTGAGATTTTTTTCACATTTAAGGAACTATCAGATGGAAGAAAAGGCACGCGGGCATCACAGCATTAGAGCCATATGGGTCCTCAGAGACCATTAAGTCCAACCAACTTCCTCATTTTACAGATGAGGAAACCAGGGCACAGAGATGTTAAAGACGGCTGGAGTTGAATACAGATCTTCCTGATTCTACATCTAGCGCCCTACCTGCTGTGACTTACTGCCTCATGGTTTTGCAACTTTTGGTTTTGATTATTTTGTTGTTCTTTCCACTCACATCGTTGTAGTCATTACGTATATTCATAGGATCATAGATTTAGAATTGAAGGGGACCTCAGAGACCACCAAGTCCAACCCCCTCATTTTACAAATGAGAAAACTGAGGCTAAGAGAAACTAAGCTACTTGGTCGGGGTCAAATAGCTAGCAGACGAAGCAGGATTTGAACTCAGGTCTTCCTGACTCCAAGCCCAGAACTCTAACCACCTATCTAGGTGTTTCCTGGTTTTGCTTAATTCACTTCGTATCAGTTCATATAACTTCTTCTATCTTCTTTTGTATTCATCATACTCATCATTTCTTACAGCAAAGTAATATTCCATTGTATTTATGTACCACAGTTTGTTTAGCCATTCTTCTAGTCATTCAGCATCCTGAGAGTAGAACTAAGAATAATGGTCAGAAATTGCCCAGGTGCTGATTTGGCACAACGTAAGAACTTTTTAACAGTTACTGCTATGTAACAATGATATATACTGCTTCATCTCATGAGAAGAGGCTGGTTCAAAGGCTATCAGGGAAATGATACTTGAAATCAGTTGGACGTTGGATGAGACAACCTTTAACATCATGTCTGACTCTATGATTCAAATCATTCTGCTCGGCTTATGCAGGCACATGAGTAAAGATGTGGTTCACTTACGATACACATATGTATATATACATGTATACACACACATGTGTCTGTGTGTGTATATATACATACATATATATTTGAAAAAATCCACCCATGTAAGAAAATAAAAGATGAGTATGGAAGCCAGACTTTCTGTTCTGACCTATATAATGCAAACTTAGCCCAGAATATCTGTGTTACTGAAACTGGTATACCGTCTACGGTCTCCTAAGGTCTGAAAGCTACTGATAATGGAAGAAAGGTAAAAATGTATCTGCCTGGAGAAACAAAAAGAAAATATAAAAAAGGGGAACTGGAGAATACGCTCTAGTGCAGAACTGTTCTGAAAAGCTCTTGATGACCCAGGGCTTTTACTGCAAGGCAGGAGAAAGGCCAAATTCCTACTGGGGAGTCCAACCCTTAAAAATATACCCCAGTTTCAAGGTATCGAAGGCAGTACCTATTCAAAATCATGACTCTCAAAACCTCACCAATGTGTTTAAGAGTCTGCCAGAGGATACATTAGTTCATAATAAAAGACTTTCTGCATGATAGTGACAAGAAAAGACCCTCTAATGTCTGTACAGGCTACCACAAGTAACCACCTAACCAGTGAAATAGTATACACACAGAGAGAATAAATACAGGATACAGGATACCCCTGATGACCTAGAAACATCATCTCTTCTAGGAGCATCATCTCTGTGTTGGGCATCACTTTTCTGCTGGGTATTTCTGGCTACAGTAGGTGCTCTATGCCATCTTCTACTGGGATTCAAATCTTTCAGGTTACTGCTGACTCTTTGCTTCCTTCTACTAAGGTAATTGGAAAAGGAGATGGTAGCCAGAAAACCTCTTTCTGACTATGGTAGATTGAGCTAATTACTGCATAACTGAGGTTTAGCCACCACATCTAGTAAAGAAACCAACAAAACCCAGTCTAAGATTAAATCTATTCTTTTGACAGCCAGAAGAAACTGTTGGGTTTCTTCAGTTTTTACTGGTATACTAACCTACATACCATCTAGCCTTCTCACTAACCTGGTCAAAGAGATGAGTAAAACAGTTGAAGTAAAATATTAAACAATTCTATTACTAAGACAGCTAGGTGATGCAATAGATAGAGGACTGGACCAGGAGTCAGGAAGATGAGTTAAAATTCAGCCTCAGACCTTACTAGCTATATGTGATCCTGAGCATGTCACTTAACCTCTGTCTGCCTCAGGGTTCATCATCAGAAAAATGGGGATAGTAATAGCACCTACCTCTCAGAGCTGTAAGAATAAGACAGCATAATATTTGTAAAGTGTTTTGCAAACCTTAAAGCTATGTAAATGCTAACTGTTATTACCCCTCACATCTCCAGTAAGATTGGTCCTCCTACTTGCCCATAGCAGAGTAAAACCCTTCTTGTTCCTTACAGAAGCTTGCTCCTCTGTCTATGATGTCCATAGATAAGCCAGCCAGGACTTTAGCAGTTGTGACACTTGTAGGGAGTTGAGAATGTACCTTTGTTTTTAGGAGACTGATTGCCTAAGACTGCAGCTCATAGATATTCTACCTGCTCTATACCATCTGAAGAACTGAGCAATTAGACAGGATCATTTACAGTATTTCCTCTTCATCCAGTGCAAAGAAAGGGGGAGGAGGAGCATTTAGAGCACATTGTGGGTAGAGTGCTGGACTCAGGTTCAAATCTTGACCCAGACTTAAAACTGTGTGACTCTGGCAAAGAACATAACCTCTTCCAGCCTCAGTTTCCTCATCTGTAAAATGGGGGTGGATTCAACAGCCTCCAAAGTCTCTTCCTGTTCTAAATCTACATAATCAACATAGCTATCAGCTTCCAGATGCTTGTCAAAATGGGGGTGGTGAACGATGTAGACTCTGTTTAGAATAGAAAACTATAATCTCTTAGGAGAGGGTGGAGTGATGAAAACAGAACCATAACTGAGTATTAAATTCACATCCCTTCATCACAGTTTTCTGAGTATTTCCTCTCCTGATTTCCTCTGCCAGCTCTGAGTTCTATGGTCAGACTTCTTCAACTTTATCCAGAGCCAAGACATGGTAGGAGGCAACTAGATCACATTTTATCAAAGGTGGTTACACCAGCACGTTAAGCATACCTGATGCTTTCAAATTGTAATTGGCAAATTTCCAATAATAAAACTGCTCAGAATTAACAGTCCTCCTCCTCCTTCTCTTGTAACATTAATAGCTAATGCTTATAAAATGCATTAAGGTTTGCAAAGCGCTTTACCTAGCTATTATCTTATTTGATCTGCACAGCAACACTGTCAGGCAGGTGCTATTATTATCCCCATTTTACAGATGAAGAAACTGGGGTAGTACATAAAAGATGGGGAGGACCAGCTAGGTGGTATTGTAGGTAGAGTGCTTGGAGTTCAAATTCTGGCCTTCATTAAGTGATTTGCCAAAGGTCATACCTCTAATTCATGTCTGAGAAAGGATATGAACCATCCATGACACCATTGCTGGTTGGACTAGAACCTTACGCAAGCAAATTGGCAAAGACTATGACAGCTCTTGATTGGTTATCAATGAGCGATCTACATGTTCCTTTAGGGAACTTGTGGGCTTGTCCAGAATGAAGGGCTGAAATGTACTTTGGTATATTTGGTACAAAAGTTCATCTGGATGAGGTTCCAAGGCCAAGTAGGCCTTGAAGAGATGAAGATGACTTTAGTCATTCAGTCAACTAGCAACTGCAATGTGCCAGGGATTGTGCTAAGATCTGGGAATCTAAAGAAAGGTAAAAGATAGTCCCTACTTCCGAAGAGCTCACAGTCTAATGGAGAGACAACGTGCATGCAAACATTGATGTACAAACCAGCTCCATACAAGATAAATTGGAAGTACTCAACGGAGGAAAGGCACTAGAATGAAAGGGGATCAAGCAAGGCTTCCTGTGGAAGGTAGGATTTTAGCTGGATCTTGAAGGAATCCAGGGAAGTCAGAAGGTCAAGATGAGGCTGGAGAGAGTTCCAGGTATGGAGGACAGCCAGTGTAAATGCCCAGAATTGGGGGATGGAGTGTTGTGTACAAGGAAAAGCAAAGGGGTCAGTGTCACTGGTAGTATAGTACCTGGAAGGAAAGGGTGGGGTGGGTAAAGTGTAAGAAGACTTTATTGCTGCCCCAATACTACCAGCTTTATTTAAAAAAAGATGTTATATCAATCCATTCATTGGTTCAGAACAGAAACAAGCTGCAGAAGGAGGTTGTATGGTACAGAATAAAAAAACCTGATATAAAAAAATAATAAATCTTAAAAAACAACAACAACAACAACAACAAAAAACCCCGGCTGCCAGAAACAAGACAAGAAAATGCCTCTCTCACTTCTTTTCAGAGGTGGGGGAGAGGTGGCTGGGTTGTATGGAATGTTGCATATTCTGTTAGACCTGAATGGTGTATTGATTGGTTTTGACGAGTTGCATTTTTCACTTTCTTTTTTATCTTTACTATAATGAATAGTGGGGTAGCCGGGTGATGCAGTAGATAGAGCACCAGGCCTGGAACCAGAAAGGCGCATCTTTCTGAGTTCAAATCTGGCGTCAGGCACTTACCAGCTGTGCAACCCTGGGCAAGTCACTTAACTCTGTTTGCCTCAGTTTCCTCTTCTACAAAATGAGAAGGAAAAGGCAAATGACTCCAATATCTCTGCTAAGAAAACCCAGATTGGGGCCATGGAGACTCGGACACAACTGAAAAACAACAACAAAAATAGGAGATGGCTCCATGGATGGGGGGAGGGGAAGGAACATCTGCTGAAATGAGAGGTAAATAGCAAACATATCCATGAGGAGAACTGAGTTCTTTCTGGTTCTGGTTCTGCCATTAACTTACTGTATGGCATCAGGAAAGTCATCTTATCTCTCTAGAACTGAGTTTCCACCATTTAAGGTCAAATGAGGGGTTTGGATTAAATGATCTTTAAGGTCATCTCTGAGATTCTATGAATTTTTTTTCTGTAATTCTAAGGGCTTCATTCCTCAAGGCCTTATTCCTATAATGTCCTACAAAACTATCCCATACACTTCTATCCCAAATACACATCCAAACAAGTGCCTGGGGGGTGGCGTAGTGGGCAGGCCCACCATTCAGAAGGAACAATGGTTGTCAGGGGACTGTGTTACCTAGGAGGACCCAGCTTTGACCAAACTCAGAAGAGGCAAGTTCTGGTCCCAACCAGCTGGGTCCAGCCCCAAACCCTGCCCCAAAGGGGCTAAAAGTTTGTTCTATTAACCTTCGGAGAGAACTCTGAAACCTGAAGAAGCATCTGAGCCTTGTCTTCTGTGAACCCTGGAAGCAAGAAACAGGAAAAAAAATAAGAACTTAAATGGTCCTGGAACTTCAGCAGTGGTGAGAGGTTTGAAATGGTTAGAACTTTGTACTGATTTCTTTCAATCCCTTTGCTCTCTGCCTCCTCCACAATTCCAGAGTGGAAGGGGGGATATCCATGGGGGGCTCTGCTAACAGATTCAAGTTTTCAACTAAAAGTTGAAAAGAGATTTAAAAGAAAGAGGTGGGGCAAGGATCTAAGGATAGGGGAGAGAAGCATAAGTTCAGAGGGGAGAAGGGGGGATATTTAGATAGCAATAGGCATGACAGGCAAAGTGTTCCTTATTGTCATCCCCACCCACATTCCACACCCATCCACATGACTTATGTTTCACCTACTTCTTCTAGACCGTCTACTTAAAGGAAAATCATTTTTTTGCCTCGTTTCTTACCTAACCTTAATCACTAAATGAGCATTGCCTCAGACAAACTGAGACCTGGGAAAGACCTTAACTTAAAAAGGCCAAGGTTAAATCCAGCCTCAGACACTTAACACTTACTAACTATGTGACCCTGGGCAAGTCACTTAACCCCGATTGCCTCACCAAAAAAAAAAAAAAAAAAAAAAGGCCAAGGTCTCCCACTGCATCAGGGACCATCTCTAGTCATCCTGATCTGTATCTTGCCACTGGACCCAGATGGCTCCAGAGGAGAGAGTGAGGCTGATGACTTTGCACAGCTCTGCCTCACTTAAATCCAATTCACTTGCAAGTCAAGACATCACCTTCTTGATGTCACTGGTCCTCTTTGAGAATGAAGGACAAACAACAACAATTAGAGGAAAGCATGCTTCCTTTAATTAGCAAACCACCTGGGACATGAAAAAGGCAGAAGGATAGAGTCATATTTGGCAGTCTCCATTCATTATTATAGGAGGACTGTCTTGGTTCAGATTGGCAAAGAGCTAAAGGCTCAAGAGAAGAAAAAATACAAATGGTGAGCAGTCATTCAATAAACATTTACTAAGCACCTACAATGTGCCAGACACTGTGCTAAGTGCTGGGGATACAAAGAAAGGCAAAAGACAGTCCCTGCTCTCAAGGAGCTCACAGTCTAGTGGGGGATATGACATATAAACAACTGTGACAAATGATCTATACAAAGGATAAATTGGAAATAATCAACAAAGGGAGGCATTAGAATAAAAAGGGGAGGAGGAAAGGTTTCCTGTGCCTAGAACAAAGAGAGAGGAAAAGGAAAGTTTCCAAGGGAGATATGGACAGCTCTAGGCTTAGGTGGAAATAGTCTTTCCAGTTTTAAATTCTGAATCTTAGCTGCTCCTCATCAAACCATGGAATATCAAAACCCAAAGGGATTATGCATTATCTGATCTATCCTTTCATGTTACTAATGAGGAAAAGAAAATAAATAGTTTGCTCAAGGTGCTGTAACTAGCTAGTTTGGGAGCCAGGACTAGAAATCAATTCTACAGAATTCCATCTTTGTGCTTTTAAAATTACACGATGAATTTTTCAGCTTGTTCTCACTCTCCCTACAGAGCTGTACCTCAACCTGAGTACCATGTATCTTTCTACTCAGCTCTGTGTCTTGGTGCTAACTGGCTCGGTGCTTGTCAGTATCTTTAACAGTTTGGGAGCCACTGTCATTGTTGATGAAGATCAAGTCCTGGTAAGTGACAGAACCAAGTGGCAATAACCTCTGAGACAAAATCAACCAATCAAAAAGCACCTTGATTAAGCAACTACTATGTGCCAATTACTATGCTAGTCACTGGGGATACAAGTCGAAAATGATTAAGTGTTATATAGTAGGGGGCATAATCTATCCATGTCATGAAGGAAAGAAGAATTGATGAGAACTTAGAGTAATGAGGGAAGGGTTAAGAGAAAAGAATGAGGAATGTGAGCTTTGACCAACGAATAGGATCTGAACAGGCAGAAAAGAGAGAGAAAATCATTCCAGGTGAGGAAAATAACATGAGACTTTAGGCACATAGGACTTACATGATATATAAATTTAATAGGTTTCCAAAGTGAGCAATACTGCCCCTTGGGGTTGCTGGAATGTTCTAAGGGGGCAGTAGTAGCCTCAGGTGCATTTGGGGAAGCATAAGGAAAGAAGACAAGAGAATAAAAATTTAAAAAACCATTTGTACACTTTCATCTGTTGTGTAACAGAGTTAAAGTTGTAACGATTATGTTATTTTCCAAACAAACACAAAAAATGCAAGTTATAACCAATTAGTGGTCAAATCTGCCAACAGGTCTTTTGTTTTTGTTTTTGTTTTTGTTAAGGCAGTTGGGGTTAAGTGACTTGTCCAGGGTCACACAGCTAGTAAGTATTAAGTGTTTGGTCTGAGACCAGATTTCAACTCAGATCCTCCTGACTTCAGGGTCTTAACAAGCAAGTGTTGGCGGGTAAGTGCATAGTGTATTGTGAAGTTCAGCAGCCATCAGCAGGAATATGTGCATGTAAAGACTTGTTTACAATGTATTACTATGCAGTTACATGATGCAATATTGTGTCATCAAAATTTCAATGCAGGGCAGCTAGGTGGCACAATGGATAGAGCACCGGCTGTGTGACCCTGGGCAAGTCACTTAACCCCAATACAGAAAAAAGCCACAAATTTACAATAAATTATTAAATTTAAGATGCATTGTGATACAAATAAAAAAACATAAAAGGGTTAAAGAAAGTAGATTTCCAGGGGCATGCTGAGTAATTTTTTTAAAGGGGGCAGTAGGCCAAATAAGTTTGGGAACCTCTGGTATATATAAAGCTGTTATTAGTAATCTTAGTTCCCAGGGCAAGTAACAAGAAACAAGTTGCATGAATTGTGCCTGGAGCAAACAAAAAAGAATCGACTTTGTAATTTGTATCAAAATAATATCAGAAGTAATTAAGACATAATCATCTGAGTGGAAGGAATTAGTTACTACAATAGTTACTCACAGCTGTAATACTTGGGTAAAATTTTGGAAACCTTTAAATTTTGGCACTCTGAGACAAAACCCTACTTTTCCTACCCCACTGTTAGCTCTGTGAATCTGTCTTGAGGATGAAACCAGTCAGAGTTACAGTATCACCACCATCTTCAACAAATACTTATTTGGCACTGATTGTGTGTTAGACAATTTAAGAAATACTGGGAATTACTTTGTATTAATTGAGTGGGCCCAGGTTTTGAAAACCTAAGTAGAGGAATTTATACTGGGTTCATTAGATTGTAAACTCCATGAGGTTGGGGACTATGTCTTTAAATTTCTTCTGTATCCTTTGTAGTGCCTAGCACAGTTCTAAACACATAATAGGCCCATACAATATATTAGTTGATTGCTCAGTCTCCACATGGAATGGAGTGGAAGTTCTATGGAAGGCATCCCACCCTTTCTCTTTTAGCTAGAGTTTGGGAGGTATTCCTGAAAAGCTGATGTTTATCCTATTCCCAGGAAGCAAAGAACTTGACTTGGCTGATAGCCCAGGAGCAGGTCACATCTGGGAAAAAGAGCCTCGTGAGAAATTTTAAGGAATGGCAGAACAGCTCAGACCTCTTCCATAATGTCTCCTACCAACACCTAGCTGGAACCCTGTCCCAAAAGAAGAGTGAGTTCCTGGGAATGGAACTTGTGGAAAAGTTAAGCTTTCTTAGGAGGGGAGGAAGTATGATAGTTGAGTGGGAAGGTGATTAGGAAGGAAGAAGGAGGAGAAATATGGGGGAGAGGGGGGGGAAAGAAGGGAATGAAAGGAAGGGCTGTGTCCAAGAAATTTCTAACATAGACAATTGTAATCCCATGGCCATTATGGTTTAGCTTCCAACTTGACTAAAATCACTTCCCTCCTTAAAAAAGTCCATTAATCACATTCTCAGCCGAGTCCTAAAGAAAGAGAAGAGAGGAGGGAATGATGGGTTAGGAGGAGAGAAGGAAGGGAAACTGTGAGGAAGAAAGGTGAGTAAAGGGGAATAAATGGGCTTTTTGGGAATGCTTGATACTATGTTCTCTAGGCTCTCAGAACCTTTGAGCCAACATGGAACTCAGGAGATCCTATACTCCAAAAGTTATCAGTCTATGGCCCTGGAATAATGCTGACTAGCCAAGCCAGGGCAGCCTCTAGAACAGATGGTGAAGGATGCCAGGTTTGTACAGTGACAGAATCATAGATTTGGGACCAGAAGAGACTTTAGAGATCACCTAGTCTGATGCCCCTTCACTTTACAAATTGGGAAACTGAGTCTTGTAGAGATGAATGGCTAAACCAATCAAAGTCACTCAGGCAAGTAAGTGGAAGAGCTGGTATTTAAATCAGGTCCTCTCACACCAAATCCACCACTTGTTTCCTCCGCTGCATTCTCTTACTTCCTCTAATTCTCCTCCCTTGACTACCCTAAAGCCATTCCAAAGGGGACAAAGGGCTCACAGAAAAGAAGGGACTTGAGCTGGACTGAAAGATCAGCTTAAGATTGGAGGGAACAAGGCATTCCAAGCAGGCTAATTCTTTGAGGGAAGGTGAAAAGGGTGGTGTATATGCATGGGACAGCTTGGCTAGAACAGAAGGTTCAAGAGTGGGAGAAGGAGGATATAAGTCTAGAAAACAAGTTTGGATCTAGATCATGAAGGGCCTTGAATGTCAGGCTAAGGAGTTTAGACTTTAGCCTTTAGGCATTAGGGAGCCATTAATGTTTTATAGCAGGGGAATGATGTGATCAGAGCCATTCATTAGGGTAATTTGGAACTACTAGAGGGAAAGAGTAGAAATACTAGAGGAATGGGCAGAGGGAGTACTAGAGGAAACAAGATCAACTATGAGCTTATGGTCTGCAGTTTGTAGGAAAGACTTCTTGAAAAGGCAGTAGGAGAGAGCCTGGCATAGTGGGAAGAATATTGGGTTAGAAGTCAAGAGTTCTAGGTTACAATACAGCCTCTGCCGATTATTGGCAATGTGACCATGGGCAAGTCACTTCTTTTTTTTTTTATATCTCATTTTCTAAATCAATAAAATGAAAGATTTGGACAAGATGAATACTAAAGCCCCTTCTGCCTGTATGTCTCTGAACTTTGGTTGTAATGAGAAAGATGACCTTGGGCAAGTCATTTATGTCTTTCTCTTCATCTACAAAATGAAAAGAGTTGGAATAGGTGATTTCTAAGCTCATATCTAGCCTTAAAGTCCTGTGAATCCCCAAAATGAAAATGTGCACTTAACCTCTGAATAAATTACCAAGCCCTAATCTAGACTATCTAGTCTGCAAAGGGAAATAGGAAAAATGAAATGAAAAAAGGAAAGACAGGAAATAGGGGCAGTAGGGAAGGGCTAAGGGAGTGTCCTAACCCCAACCCATATAAGTTGCCTTCTCCCCTCCTTCCTGTTCTAACTACCTCCCAAACTTCCTCCCCAGAGCTACTGCCTACAGGACTGTCCTCCAAGCAGGGGATTTACTTCGTGAGTAATCTGCAGTCTGTGTTCAGTGCTTCCTCCAAGGCTGAACTGAGGTACTTCATGGTATTGGTCCACCTCTCTGATCCTGACTCTCACTTAGTCAGATAGATGAGCATCAACATGAGCAGAATCTTCGCTCCACAGATCCTCAAAGGACAGCTGCTGGTGATCCACACATTTCTTGCTGCTTATCTCTCCTTGGGGAACCTGAGAACCAACATTAGTGAGCCCTTCCTCACCCCTATCCTGTTTAAATAGATTGCAGATTATGCCTTCCTTATGGACTTTGCTGCCAACCTCTCTGATTACTTTCTGATGATGGAGGACAATATCCTCTGCTCTCCCAACTTTACCTCTGCCATACAAGTGGCAGTGATCTGGTGATCTGGTGATCTGGAGGGGTAGGCCCCTGGGTGATAATGGAATTCTCTAAGGGGGATTTCACAAACAAGCTCTTTCTCTCCAGTGACCTTCCCCGTCTAGCCTCCTTCTTCCTTTACTATCAGAGAGTGCCCCCTGAGAAGCTCTTCTCTAGCTTCTACAAGATGTTAGCCCAGGAAAAAACCATCCAATTTAGGTCTTCACTCTTCCAGCCCATGGACTTCTCCATTCATGAAGGTAACTTCTCCTCTGAGATCCCCTTTCATGAAGTCAGTTCCTTAAAACCAGAGGAAAATTTCCAAGAAAAGAACTTTGGGAAACCCAACAACCCACCTGCATCCATCTACACTGACATGCAAATTTTTAAAGGCTATCTACCTGAGAAAGCCTACAGCCTGGAAGATTTCTTCTGGGTTCTGGAGCCTATGGCAGGCAACCACACTTGACTGTGATTTTGGAGGAGCCAGTTAAGATAAGACGAGTTTTCACAGACCCAAAAGAGGAGCTTGTGTTCCTACTTGGGGGAAAGATAGAGCTGAGCTATATAATCCAGGTGAAAATGTCAAAGACATGCCAAAGAAAATGGGAAATTTGATCTTAAAATGCCCAAAGAAATGGAGAACAGGGTGAGCTGCCTGAGGCTAGTGGTGACAGCTGCCTGGATGACTGGATTGTGATCAAACATATAAAGATCTGGACAGTCTGAGAAACAGTGAGAGATGGAGGGTACAATGAAGAGATAGAGAGGGGCCCAGTCTGGGGACTGAAATGACAGAGGTGACAGAAAATTAAAACACTGAAAAACAGCCAGGGGCATTTATTTGAGAGTAATGATAATAATCATAACATTAACAATAACAACAATAATAATAGTTAACATTTATATCAGACTTTAAGGTTTGCAAAGCACTTTACATAAATCTCTCATTTGAATGGGCAATACAAGCTGATAAGGGACAGAGACCCCTTTCTACCCTTGGAGGGGCCCACATGGCAGTAAGGAGATCCACTCCCTCACTTTTTCCTTCAAACCTATCCACTCTCCTAAATTGCCTTCCCCAGCTCAGCATGAGCAAATGACCCTGAAAACTCCAGGATATTTCTCTATCTCTCTCTCCCTGAAGCCAAGTGAATTTAGGGATAGAATTACCTTCTACCCATACTTCCAAGAATGTATTTGGTTATGAGAGACGTCAAAGGATCCAGATATCTTAGAAGTTGATATTTGTCAATATTGTTATAACAATTGTATATATTGTATAACAATTGTTATACAATAGTAATTTAAAAAGTTTAATGCCAATAAAGTAATTTCATTAGATGAACTCTCCCAGGGCTCCCTATGGGGTAGGAGCAGCAGACCAGCGATCTAACTACATGGCATTTGGCTGTGGTAGCTAGTAAGGGGCAACTTGGGGGCAGCTAGGTTGTATAGTGGATAGACCAGGGCCTGAAAAATGACTGAACAACAACAAAAAGGGAGCAACCCACATAATAGAGCCTTGATAAGAGAAAATGGACTGCTTTGGACCTGATGCCATTAGCAGTCATCTCTTGTCATTTATCTCTTCCACATAACCCTCCCCCATCCCATCCCCATCCCAAGCAAGCTGAGTTATGATGTGAGGACAACTAAGCCCTGCATTTCCCAAGGAGACCCCCCATGGAGGGGAATCTCAATAAACACTGATGACTTTTGGAAGGCCAGTGAGAGTCCCTTTCTTCCAAAAGAGCTCAGGGTGTCTTCTTTGCATTGGAATATTTATCCTTACAGTATCCTTATGAGTAGGAAGAATCAAAGATTATTTTTCCTCATTCCATCTAGGGAACCTGAAATTCAAAGAAACTCAGTAACTTGCCCCACTTCATAGCAGGGCAACGGGAGAAGAAAGCTGGAACCCAGATGTCCTGAATCCAAGCATGGAATTTCTTATTAACTATATTTCAATTCCAGTTTTCCATGGACAACCTGTCTGACTCCCTCTCCTGCTGGGAATTCTCTGGGTGGGGAGGGGTTGTCAGTATAGGGAATGCCATCTCTGGCCTTCCACTCTTGAGCAACAAGCTGAGATGTCATAACGCCATTGAGCCTTGAATAGGGAGAGGGAACTGAAGTCCTGAGCCTCGGAATCTCAGGCCAAGAAATGAGGTTTATTTATGTTTGAGATTTGGGTAGAATAAAACTTATGACCAGAATGAAGTAATAAAAGGGGACATGTTCAAAAGAAAAAGATTAGATTGAAGAGCCAACAAGATAACATTATACATTGAGAAACTACACACAAAGTATGAAGTGACACAAAGTGAACAGAACCAAAAGAACACTATGCACCATAACTAGAATGATGTAAATGAAAATGTCACTCAAAGCCAATAATGGTCCTAGGGACCAGGTAATGAAGTATAACTGTCTTCACAGAGTAGAGGGAAACAATCAGGGAAGAATGCTTTATAAATGGTTAGATACAATCACATTGTTTTGGGTGTTTTTGAGGCAGGAGCAGAATTAAAGTACAACTCTCTCTTGGTTCTGTTCCTACCCGTCTGGCCACATTGCCCAGGGTTCTGTCCCAGGCCCTCCTCTCTCCTCTCTCCCTTGGTAACCTCGTCATCTCCAATGGTTTCAACCATCATATCTATGCAGAAGACTCCCAAATCTATATATCTAGCCTGAATCTCCCTCCAGAGCTCCAGTTAGGCAGATCTAACTTATTGTTGGACATTTCAAACTGGATATCACACGGGTATCTCAAACTCAACATATTCAGAACCTTACTCACGATCTTTTCCTACAAAACTCATCCTTTTCCAAAAACTAATTGTGAATACAACCCTAGCCTCTCTCCTATGCCCTAGTCCCCATTAACAACTGCCTATTAGACATTTCTAAATGCATGTACAACTAGAATCTCACATTCAGCATGCCTGAAACTGAACTTTCCTCTTTTCCTCCCACATCCACCCTTCTTTCTAAATTCCCTTTACTTGTAGAGTGCATCACCATCCTTTCAGTCAACTAGGTTAGCAACTGTAGTCACCGTCAACTCCTCACCCTCACTAAGCCATTATATCCATTCAGCTGCCGTGTCTTGCCAACTTTAGCACCCTGAAACCTTTCCTATCTATCCTCTTTTCTCACCTCACATGTCCACCATTATAGTTCATAGTCATTACTTTTCATGTGGAAGTAATACAGACAGTTCTTATTTTATGTAAATTCAACTTCGTGTAAAGAATTCTAAAAGAAATCTACATTCTAAAAAAAAAAATCTATGTTAATTTTACTATACAGTACTGTGCTTTCTCTCTCCCTCTCTCTGTCTCTGTCTCTGTCTCTCTTTCTCTTCTCCATTCCTGCCCCTTGGCTTGGCCTCCCTCCATTCCCCACATTGGGGGCAAATTCAAGTTACATAAAACTCAATTTACATAGAGGTCTGCAGAATGGTTCCCTTAAATAAAGTGGGAACTGTCTGTAGTCTCTTAATTGGTCTTCCTGCCTCAAGTCTCTCCCCTCTCCAATCCATTCTCCATATAGCTGCTAAAGTGACATTCCTAAAGTGCATGTCTAACTATGTCCCTCCCCTCCTCACAAAATTCCAGTGGCCCCTTGTATTATCTCTAGGATAAAATTCAAACTCTTTGGTTTGACATTTAAAATCCTTCGCAATCTGACTTTAGCTAAGTTTTCCAGACATTTCACATTATTCCCTTTCATGAATTCTATATTCTAGCCAACTTGCTTTTCCTCATATCCAACATCCCTTCTCTCATCTCTGTCCTTTGCACTGCTGTCCTCTAGGTCTGGAATATACTTCCTTCTCACCTCTGCCTCTTTAGTTTTCTTCAGAGCTCAACTCAGGTTGCACTTCCTCACTGGAAAATCCTCATACAGGGCCCTCTATATTCCTCCCTGCTCCTCACCCCAGCTATTGGTGCCTCTCAGTCCACTTCATGAAACTGTAAATATTTACTTACAAGGTATTCAAGCAATGACTGGACCAAGGGTGGGGAACCTGCAGCCATTTTTCTGTAAAATTTGGATTCAGTCAAAAGGCCATACTTAAGGCTCTAGAAAGCCACATGTAGCCTCAAGGGGGAAAGTTCCCCACTCCTGGTGCTGGACAATTGTTTGTCAGGAAAGTTAAAATGAATTATTTTGGGATATGGATTGTATTCTGGCTGCTGAAGTGCCTTCAATTCTAAAATTCTGTGATTCTATGAACCAGATGGTACTACTATTGTTTGGGGGCAGGGGAGGGGAAGAGTGTTCAGAATTGGTTGATCTAAAAAATGTTGACTAAAGGTTATTAAAATTCTGTAAACTTTGATCCCTGGGATACTATGACCTCTACCACAGGCATGCTTAAGAAAAGAGGTGCTAAGGGGCAGCTAGGTGGCACAGTGGATAGAGAACTGGCCCTGGAGTCAGGAGGACCTGAGTTCAAATAAGGGCTCAGACTAGACACTTGACACTCATTAGCTGTGTAACCCTGGACAAGTCAGTTAACCCTGATTGCCTAAGAAAAAAAAAAAAAGAGGTGCTGTCCAATACAACGATCCACGACAATTCTGAAGGACTTAGGATGAAAAAAATGCTATCCATCCCCAGAGAAAGAACTGATGGTGTCTGAATACAGATTGAAGCATACTTCTTTTTGCTTTATTTTTCTTGAGGGTTTTTTTTTTTTTTTTTTTGGTCTGTTTTCTTTCACAACACGACTGTTATGGAAATGTCTTGCATGACTACACATGAGTGACCTACATCGAATTGCTTACCTTCTTAATTAGGGAGACTCGGGAGGGGGAGGGAGAGAATTTGGAACTCAAAGTTTTAAAAACAAATGTTAAAAATTGTTTTTACATGTAACTGGGGAAAAATAAAATACTGAACAAGGAAAAGAAAAGAGATGCTGTCAAGGCCACAGCTATAGTGCTGACCTTGTGCCAAACATGCTTCTGTCCTTTAGGCCTGAATGCATAGAGGACAGTTTGCAACATAGCCCAAAACACAAGAATTCCCCAGGGACACAGTGACCTGAGACACACAAGCAAGAAGAGCATTACCCTGAAACAACAGACTGCCCTCCCTCGCGGGATATTTCTCTGTCAAACAGAGATTTCTCCTAGATACTTCTCTCTCCCTACCATTTCCAATCAGTTATACAACTACAGCATAATGGGTAAACCTATAACAAATACCTGTCCAGATAATTATTTTTCTTCTTGCCTTTTTCTGTAGTCTACAGGCAATATTTCCAGTAGAAGAGAGATTGGTACACTCATTAAGGCTATTTGCAGTAGCTGCTCCCTTATTGACCCAATGAACTATATATCCTGCTTCCCTAACTATGGTAACAGATGTCAACCTGGAGTGAGGTTTCTAGTCAAATACCTGTCCTTGGGTCTGTTCTGTTCAAAGTCTGTATCAATTTAATTAAATATTTATTAAGTGCCAACTATGTTACAAGACATCAAACTAGATGCTACAGTTAGAAATTTTTTTTTAATTACACAGTTCCTGTTTTCATGTAGATTACAATTCACTAGAAAGAATATGACATGTAAGTGGTTAAATATAATAACAACATAGAATATGATGGGGAAAAGAGATCTGAAAATTTTAAAGCAGCAGAATTACATTCTGAGAAGCAGGGATGTTTTGAAGAGCATAGCTTGCCATGTCTCCCCGTCTTAGACTTAGGGGAAACTTGGTATTTATCTGGCTGCAAGCAAAGTTACAGAGGTGGAAAAGTAAAATATGTTGAATTAAAAGTACTGAAAAATACGTTACTTGTAATGGGAACAAATCCCCAAAGTAGTGCCCTCTTTCAATATAACTTGCAATTCTGGATTCTGACCTTTCCTTTCTAATTATTCTAAAGAGAATCCAGAAAATCAATTAGCTATGTCTTGGGCTATGCATTGGGCCAGACGTGGAAAACTTCAGGTTTTTCCCCTTAGTGCCAAAGACGATGCTTATTGAAGATAAATCTTTGCTTCAATATACAGTTTTAAAATGTAAAGTAGAGGTTCACTATTTTACATAAAATTTTATTGTTCTTTGTATATTAAAGTGTATTGGTTGATTACAATTAAATTAATATTTTAAAACTTTTGAAAAGAGAAATCTTTTCTTTAATAAATCTTTTTTATCTTAGATCAAAAAAGAAGGGTACAGCTGAGTGCTACACGCCTGAGCACAGCCACACCTGGCCACAGCTTTTTTGAATTGTAGAGGAAACTACAGAAACTTTGGAAAACAAACAGAAATCAAAAGGAACAGAGACTTGGGGCTGAGGTGACTAAGCTAGCTTTTACGGTCAGACAGAATTCACAGTGGGTAATGTTGAGAAGGGCCAGAAGAATTTTGTTCAGAAGTGTATACAGAACCACACAATCAAAAAGGGAAGAAGTCACAAGACAACCTAATCTGAATAGACTCTTTGGCCAAAAGACCAGTCAGGCTCCAGGATTCTCTTCTAAAGTGCCAAACTTGCAAAGTGCCAAATGCAAAGGCATCATTTGAAGAAAGGATACACTGATGAAATACTTGGAAAACCCCAAGAAATATGTCACTAGGACAAAAATGACCTTCACTGGCATAGAGAAGAAGGGACAAAAAGTAGGCTTAATAGCATATCTCAAGAAAGCTATGAATGAGAAATCATCATCCGCAGTCATTCATTGCATAAAGCAGATCTCCTCATGAGATTTTCTTTCCTTTTTTTAAAAAAATGTACCATAACACTACCCTATTTAAATTAGTTTCACCTATCATAGAACTTTTCACGAATGACTGTTTTGAATTAAGTATTTGATTGTTGTTTAGTTGTTTACAGTCATATTGGGGTTTTCTTGACAAAGATATTGTAGTAGTTTGCCATTTCCTTCTCTGGCTTATTTTACAGATGAGGAAACTGAGGCAAATGGTGGTTAAGTGACTTGCCCAGGATCACAGCCCTAGTAAGTGTCTGAGGCTGTATTGAACTCAGCCAGTTCTTCCTGACTTCAGGCCCGGCGCTCTATGCCCTATGGCGCCACCTAGCTGCCTCTATGACCATGTGAATATAGTAGTTCTACTGCTAACTCATTTAGAGTGTCAACCTGACCCAACCAGCCTCTAACCTGTGGGTAGTCGGAGTGGAATAGAGCAGGCTAGAGAGACGACAATCAGAAATCAAACAGAAGTTTAACTTCAAAGTGAGGGAAACGGCTTGCAGGCAAGGAGGGGAATCTAGACATACGTGCCAGGGCCTTGCCCCTAATGGGGGAACCTGCTTTAGAAGTGGCAGATCTCAATACTCAACACTCTCAGTACTTACACTAGTAGCTGCACAGGGAGCTGTAGCCCTGGCAATGAAGGGTAACAGCAACAATGTGACAAGTTTGATTTGCAGCAGGGCTTTGTGAACAGAGCAGTCAGAGCTTAGAGAACACCTGGTGTTGGTCAAAGCAATAACAATAATTACGCCAGAGGGTGAGTTCATCCAGAGCCCATGCTATAACAGGGAGGGTGAGTGCAAAGGACTGTTGTTATGCCAAGCTGAGGGCACAGCCTGCTTGCTGGGCCTTAGCTCTGGAAAACAGGGTGTCTCCCAATATCCTGACAAGAGGGTTAAGACATGAAGAGGTATCATCAGCACAAGTTTGTGATGATGTGATCCTAGGGTTTAATTCAACAATTAAACACTCATGAATATTTATTTTAAAAGAAAACAGAAATACCTCAATGAGATTTCTCTCTCCAAATCTAGGTAAACTCCAGTCAGTTTAAGTCCAGAACAGACCAGCAGTCTCCTCTTTCACTGTAGCTCTGTGGCAAATGGTTTTGGGAACTGCTTTCAGGTGTTTTCTGTTATTCTAATCTGAGCTTTGACTTTAAGCCTTCCCCATTCTTCTGCTGATAGAACAGTGGCATATTTGAAAGGCTGACATGTTGAAAAGAGGTTAGATTTCTTTTGTTTATTCCCAGAGGGCAAAACTAAGACCAGGAAGTAGGAGCTACCAAAGGGCAGATTTAGGCTCAATAGAAAGAAGAACCATTGCAAGGTGCAGTGGAAAGAATGCTCAGTTGGAATCCTGACTTTGCCACTTGCTACCGCGTGGTCTTGGTAAAGTCCCTAAATTCCTTGTGTATAAAAATGAGAGTGTTGCGATCTGAGAGAGTGAGACCCCTCAAAGACTGGAGTACAGGACGAAGTCATCTGGAATGAATTCACAGACTCAAGTATTCTTTAAGTCAAGGTGGCAAAAAGTTTATTATTAACGCTTTTCAGCGGGCAAGCATTCTTAAGGAACCTGCGAGAGACTGAGAATGGAGCTAGGGTTTATATGGAAAAGGGCATGGGAAAGGAATGCCAGGGATACTGATTAGGTAATCTAATGGTCCAGGTGTCTTTGGGAGCTATGGATGGGAAAGTATAGGGAGTATACCAGGCAGGGAGGGACATGTCAGAGGCATGGATCTTAGGAATCTGGCAGGAGGAAGAGTCCTTGGGCCAGCCAGGGACAAAACTCCTTGGGCCAGACAAGACACCCCTCTTCCTCTGTCTTGAGAGAATGCACTGCAACAAGGAAAAGTTTTCTCACAAGACAGGAGCTTACTAACTAAGGAATTGGGAGGGTTCCAGAGACATGATCTTAGGGCTGGGGCCTGAGCAGCCCAGCACTCTCTCACCCAGTTTTGTGTAGCTGCACCAGGGAGAGAGATAAGGGTCTTGCTGGTGCCCACTCATGAGTAATTGGTAGGCACAGTGTCCTTGGGCTGGGGAGAATAAAGGCTTCCCGGAGAAAAAAAGGAATTAAATTGTATAATTAATGTTACTCCGCTAGGCACTTGAAGTCACACGGACCACTGCATTCTAATGTGGGATACAGCAAGAAAATAATTATATACATGCAGAATAATGGGGTGGAGAGTGGGGATGGAGGGGAATATCCTTCCCATAATCAATCAGCAAACATTTATTCCTATTATTCCTAGCCTATGCTAGGGACTGAGGATACAAAGTCAAAACCAAAGGTGTTCCTGACCTTAAGGAGGTTTACATTGTATTGTGTATGTGTTGAGGAGGAGGGGTTTGGGGGGGGGGGGGTGGAACAATATGAACCTACAAATACAGAAAGATGAAACAGGCACAAAGTAACTTCAGGTGTGTGTGTGGGGAATTATTAACCAGGGGCATCAGGATAGACCTTGTGTAGGCATGTGAGCTGAGCCTTGGAGGACCTAGGGATTCCAAGAGGCAGGAATGAGAAGGGTGAGCATTCCAGGCCTGGCTAACAGGCTGTACAAAAGTATGGAAGCCAGAGAGGGAATACATACACAGGAAACTGTGAGTTGGCTAGAATGAAGAGGTCATGAAGAAGACTATACAAAAGCCTGGAAATGCATATTGGATCCAGATTATAAAGGGCTCTACAATCTGCTGAAGGAAGGTTTTCCCAAATGATTTTCCATAAAAGAATACATCTTCACAAGTAATTAATCAAGAAACATTTATTAAGTACCTACTATGTGCCAGGCACTGTGCTAAGTGTGGGGGATATAAAAAGAGGTAAAAGACAATCTCTGCCCTCAAGGAGGTTACAGTCTAAGGCTGAGACAACACAGATATACAAAGCAAGCTAAGAAAGAGGCAACAATCAATCAATACAAATTTATTAAGCACCTACTATGTGCTAAGCACTGTGTACTAAGTGCTGGAAATACAAAAAGAGGCAAAAGACAACTCTTTGCCCTTAAGGAGCTTACAATCTAATAGGGGAGACAACATGCAAATATATATATAAAGCAAGCTACATACAGGATAAATAGGAAATAATTAAGAGAGGGAAGGCACTGGAATTAAGAGGGGTTGGAAAAGGTTTCCTGTAGAAGGTGGGATTTTAGATGGGACTTCGAAGAAGCGCAAGAGGTCAGTAGTCTTGGAGGAGGATGGAGAATATTCCAGGCATGATTACAAAGATAGAGGATTCAAGTTTCTGTTGTGTTTTACTTGTTTCCCTGGCTTGAAGACCCAGCTCAAATTTTACCTTCTGGAGGTGGTCTTTCCTAGTTCTCCCCCTTGCTAGTGCCTACCCTCTGAGATTACCTTCCTTTTAACATATATGTATGCATGTGTGCATATACGTATTTGTATATGTGTGTATATAATACATATATGCACGTGTATATAAATATATGGTATGTATGTAGTTATTTACTTGTGTCTCATATTAGAATGCAGCAATTCTTATACTTTTTAGTCTCAGAATCCCTTTATATTCTTAAAAATTATACAGGACCCCCAAAAGCTTTTTTATATAGATTATATCTATTGACATTTACTGTTTTAGAAATTAAAACTAATAAAAAAATTAAAATATAGTATTTTTAAATTCATTTTAAAGTGGCAATAACAATTCTATTACATGTTAACATAAACAACGTATTTTTATGGAAACAGCTATATTTTCCAAAACAAATTTACTGAGAAGAGTGGCATTATTTTAAAGATTTTTGTAAATCTCTTTAATGTCTATCTAATATCTAGTAATAGAAGACAGCTATATTCTTATATCTGCTTCTGCATTCAATCTATTGTGATATGGTGCTTTGGCTGAAGCCTGCAAAGAAAATCTAGCCTCATATAGACTTGTAGTTGAAAAAGGAGAGGAGTTATTTTAATAAGCAAAGACCCCAAGGGGTCCTCTGACCACATTTTGAAAACCACTGCTAGAATGCAAGCTCTGTGAGGGCAGGAATCAGGTTTTGTTTGGTATTTTTTTTTTTTTTTTTTTGCTTTTCTTTGTGTCCCCAGTGCTTAGATATAGGGCCTGACATATGATAAGCAATTAGTAAATGCTTATTTATTATTTGTTTGGCTCTCATTTTTTTTTTCAGTGAGGCAATCGGGGTTAAGTGACTTGCCCAAGGTCACATAGCTAGTACATGTTAAATGTTTGGTCTGAGGCCGGATTTGAACTCAGGTCCTCCTGACTTCGGGGCTGGTACTCTATCCACTTCACCACCTAGCTGCCCCATGTTTGGCTGTCATAACTGCCCTTAGGCAGAGATGTGCTTGAAACCACTTTACCCATCTTAGAGATCCCATTATTAAATTTTCAGTGGGAATATTTATTTATACCTAAGAAATAGGCAATAGCTACAAATCAGGACTTGATTTGTTGTTTTGTTAATTGTCCAAACTTAAGAAAGTTAGTGATGCATATTGAACTTAAAAGTACTCTTGAATATTCCCTCTCCCTTGTGAAACATTTAGCAGCACACTCCTGGATCGTTCTAAATGTTGTTTTGAAAGGGAGCAGTAGAAGGCTCAAGGAATGAAGTCATCACTAGACAGAAGGCCTGGTGAATGAGACTAAAAATAACAACTGCCACAATAATAGCTGGCATTTATATAGCACTTTAAGATTTGCAAAGTGCTTTACAAAATTCATTATCTCATTTGAGCCTCACCACACTTCTCCCCTATAGACACTTGAAGGTACTATTAGCCCCATTTTACAGAAAAGAGACTGAGGCTGAAAAAGGTTTGTTGATTCGCCCAAGGTCACACAGCTGATAAAAGTCTGATGGAGTATTTGAACATAAATCTCCCTGGTTTAATAAAAAAAAATCTATCTTTCTCTGTATCTTCATCTCTCCCAAAATAATACTTTTGAAAATAATGTGACAACAGGGTAGCAAGCAGAAAGAGAGACGTTGCAGGTCTCCCCTGCCCACAGCTTCTTCAGACCCATAAAAAATTTATAAGCTGCTCTTTCCTTGTTCTTCCTGTGCTGACTGAAGCTTCAGCTACCCAGGCATATCCCACTCTTGATCTGGAGTGATGCTCCATAAGTCAGCTTCATGGGTTTTCCAATGATCCTTAAACTATTTGATTATCCAGGGCTGGGCTGAGCTCCTGTCTGAGTGAGGTTCTCAGTCACCCCAGGGAGAAAAGCGAGGTGAGAGCAATTACTGCTACCCTAACATTTCCAATCTGAGTAAAAGTGAGAAAACTATATTTAACCTTTCCTTAGTCTCATGATGGAGACCACTGAAGTCAATGTGTGGCACAGTGGAAAGAGTATTGGCTCTGGGTTCCAGGCCAGGGGTCAGATTCTGCTTCTGGCATGTCTTAACTGTAGTGGTTGGGAAAGTCAGGTAAATCTTTCTGGACTTCATTTTCCTCAGCTGTAAAATGATGGGGTTGGATTAGATGTCCTTTGAGATCTAAATCAATGATACTCTGATGACCATATATGCTCCCCCTTGTCACAGACCCCTGAGGTTGAAGTGGTAGTGACTTCGTCTCTATTCAGAGGGAACAATGGTTGTTAGGGTAGTGTCACCTGGGAGGGGCCATAAGAAATTTATCTGGTCACAGCAGAGATCAGAGGAGACAAATTCTGGTCCCATCAGGCTCTGTCCCCTGGTCCTAGGAATCCAGACCTAAATCCACTGCCTGTAGAGGTTTTAAAGTTCCTTCCTCTGCATTTTTGGGTGAACTCTGGGGTCTCTGAAATACCCCACATTTAAGAGGCAATAGGCTGACTAGGTGACAGATAAACTTACCATCTGCAGTAGTTCTGAGGTACTTGAACTGGCTTGGATTTCCTATTTAATTCTTTACAATCCACTTATTGAAGACTTCCTTCTCAGTCCTAGGGGAGTGGAAAGTAGATGCCAAAAAAGAGAAAGACCTGTGGATTATTGTGCTTAAAGAGAAAGGTAAGGTGGCTTGAGCCCAGGCTACAAACTGCTCCATTCTCATCCCTGGGTGACTATTTCCATTCTAATCCTCTTCCAAGAGAATCCCAGCCAAGAGATCAATGGGGAGTTGATCAACAATTGAACAGATAACAGGTGAGGAATCAGAAGAAGAATGTGCATTACTGCAACCCAATCATAAATATCTGCTTGATGGTCAAGGGCTGGGAGAGGAAACTGACCTCTTGCCCTGCTTTATTTCCTCCCTCTCATCTCTCCTCCACCCCCACCCCTCCATCCCCCCCTACTTTCTCTGTTTGTAACTGTACCCTTTCTAATGCATTTCCCTACTCCAAGAATGATATCCCTTGAATGTCCTGGTCCCTCCTTCTGTCATAACTCCCACAAAGCCTGCCTGATTTTCATTGATACTTGACTTCCTGAAGCATGTGATGATCACCCAAAAGACTCTGAGGATCTAGGAAAAGTCACAGTAGGCAGAAGGGGCCACAGCCATCTCTTCCACTAGGTAGCAAAATGTCTGTTCTGTTGTTCAGCTCTGTCCAACTCTTCCTGACCTTGAGGTTTGCCATTTCCTTCTCAAGCTCATTTTATAGATGAGGAAACTGAGACCAACAGGGTTAAATGACTTGCCCAAGATCACACAGCTAGTAAGTGTCTGAGGTCACATTTGAACTGGGGAAGATGAGTCTGCCTGATTACAGGTCTAGCACTCTATCAACTGTCTGTTCTGTGCAGCGATCTTTTCAGGTGGGAAAGAGATAAAGGTTTGGGAAAATGGCAATCATGAATAGGTAGAAGGGAGGAGGAACTTCCAAGGGAGGTGGAAAGATGCTTTGAACTTCTGTAGAAACAGAAATTCCCCAGATCCCACATTCTAAATCTCAGACCCTCCTCAATTTCCTTTTTAGAGCTGAATCCCACTTGCAGCATCATGCATTATTCCATTCGACGCTCTGTCCTGGCGTTTCCTGCATCCATTCTTCTGGGCTTCCTCCTCAGCCTGGGAGCTACCAAAGAAATTGAGGAAGATCAGGTTGTGGTGAGTAAAAGAGCCAGCAGTGGAGTGAAAACAAAAAGGAGGCACTTGTAAGACAGAATCTACCAAGTTCCATATTGTATAATGAAATATAGACTGCCTGTGCTATAAGAATTCAGAATAGAGGGCTAGGGATTTAGTGAAGGAAGAAAATGAGCATTTATAGAATTCCTACTATGTCAGGCACAGTGCTAATTGCTTTACAAATTTTTCATTTGATTCCCACAACAACCCTGTTAGGTAAGTGAGAGTCAACATTATAAAGGAAATAGGTAGGATCTAAACTGGACCTTGGTAGAAGCTGAACAAAGTAAATTGGGGTGGGGAGAGCATTCTAGCATTGAACATCGTCAAAGCTATGGAGGCTGGTCAAGCTCAGTCCTGAAGAAGTGATATGAGAACATCAGCAAAGTTTATATGTCATCCTCAAGGTAACGGTGGCATAGGAATTCATAGTAGAGGGGGGTGACTTGGTCATACCTGTGCTTTTGGAAAATCCCTTTGGCAGCTATATAGAGGAATGGGGAAGATTTGAGAGAGGAAGATGAAATAAGAAGCTGTTGTAGTCATCCAGGGCAAGAATTGACTGTGGGACTGAACTAGGGTGGTGGCTGGTGAATGGGGAGGAGAATGTATAGGTAGTTTGGTGACTGATGAGAGACATATGGAATGAGTGAGAACAAGGTGTTGAGTATGACACCAAGGTTGTAAATCTTGATGAATGGAAGAACAGTAGTACATCCTCAACAATAAAGGGTAAGTTTGGAAGAGGAGTAGGTTTGGGGAGAAAAGTAAGGAGTTCTGTTTTGGACATTCTGAGTTTGAGATGCCTATGGGACATTCAGTTTGAAATGTCCAGATAGCAGACTGGAGCTCAGTAGTGAGAAAGTTGATTCCTTGAAAGCCCCAAATCAGTATTTGTCAGTTCATCATCCTTCCATAAGGGTAGTGATTTTAAGTTCTGTATATTAGGCTTCAGAGCTGTCAGCTGCAGATTCTAAGTTCACTGGCTTAATCATAGGAAGTTAACCAGAGGCCCTTCACCCTTGTTTTTCCTTGTCATGGTGACCGAGCCCAGTATGGTGGAGGTGACTGAACTACATGGAAAGTCCTCCAAAATCTATTTCTGTCCCTCTGGACCATTCTCTCTTGTCCAACATGAGCAGGTGTCCATCTTATGACCACCCTATGCCTACCTAGTCTGTGGCTATATTCTTTGCTTCACCCAACTCGTAACCATGCTGACAAATCATTTTTGCTTATGAATCATATGTCAACCAATGGAATTATTCTGTGCTTGGTATAGCTGTTCTTGAATGTTTAAAATATCTAACCCTATAAAAATAGGGCCTTGGAAGAAGGGGACATCTCAGATTGTAAGGAAGATCTGAGGTCCACGTCATTAGAGGGGATCATGGACCCTTTAATAAAGTACCATGGGCTCAGAGCTCTGTCTCAGTTTTTCTTATTGTAGAATGGATAATTTTTATCACCACAGTAGAAAGACTAGATCTGGAGGCACACCTCCTCTCTTTCTCTCTCATGCCACACCACCACCTCCCGGTTTCTATCTCTACATACACACATACACACACACACACACACACACACACACACACACACACATCCTCTACTATACTGGGGTGTACAGGGAGGGCTAGCACCTCTGATGTAAGGGCTTGCTGAGCCCTTATCCGGGCTTTCATCCATTTTCCACCTTTTACCCAACTCTCACCTGTGGCTTCAAGAAGCTGTAGCATGTGCATTGGCCATACTTTAATAAAACTATCTTGGCAGACAGGCTAAACCAAGTTGGGGCAATCAATAGGCCTTAAACCTTTTGGTAAGTTAGAGGGATGAGTACCCTAAGCATGTGAAGACTTCCCCACTCCACCCCGGGAATGAGCAGATGAGAATAATTTATTCAAAGGCCATGAAGCAGGTTCTGTGGAGTGCTTAGAGCTGGGTCAGACATCAAAGATAAAAAGGTCATCCACTGCATCCTGGGCCATCTCCAGTCATCCTGACTTTTGTCTTGCCATTGACTCTGGAAGAGAGAGTGAGGCTAATGACTGTAACTGTACCTTACTTAAATCTAATTCATGTGAAAGTCAAGACATCACTCATGATGTCATCGGTCCTCTTCAAAAACAAAGGATGAACAACTGCTATACTAATAACTATAGATAGATATAGAACAAGAACAAGATTTGGTATCCAAATGGATATGTGGGGACAGTAAGAGTGAGAACAGAAAGGTTGTGAACCACTTAGTTAACTTCACTACTCAAGCCTTTGCTCCCCAAAGCAGCCACTAGGAGATTGGAGGAGGTGGCAGGTGGGGAAGGGGGAATGAGAGAGAAAAGCAGTTGGTAAGTATGGGGCAGGGTTCAAACTTTCCTGGCACCTGTGCCATTGTTACTTTGGGTACCTAGGTAAATAATAACTGCTCCCAGAACAGAAGAGGTTGGAAGCTTGCACAGTGGAGGGAAGGGGGTAGAATAAAGAAGTGTTGGTGGGGAAAGGGTAGGTCTGGTTGTGTTGGAGATATGTCCCAAAGCCTAACATCACTAAGAGGTGGCCTGTTGGGTGATTATATGACCCACTTTGGAGACCACATCAGGGAGGCTTTGAGTGGGGTGTCTGGGAAGGCTGAAACTACTCCCATCCCCAGGAGGAAAAGAAGATTGTGGCTTGGATGATCACCCAGGAGCAAATCACCTCTGTGAGCAAAAGTCACTTGAAGACTTTCAAAGAAATCCAGAACCCCTCAGAGCTTAGTAATGCCTCCTATCAACAGTTGGCTGGAACCCTGCCCATCAAGAAAAGTAAGTTGCATCAAGGGGTCCTGGGGAGACATGGGGTCGTAGATGTAATTAAGAAGGGATCTTCAAGGCCATCAAATCCAACCCTCTCATTTAACAAATGAATAAACTGGGACTGAGACAGGTAAACATGACTTACCCAAGGTCACACAAGTGTCTGAGGCAGGATTCCAATGGAAATTTTCTGATTCTAAGCACAGCACTTTATCTGTCCCACCTCTTAGGAAGTCTAGAGCTGTCAGGAGGATGGAGGGTATAACAGCTGACAGGAAGATGTTCAATAGGAAGAAGAAAGCTATTGGGGAAGAGAAGGGAAAAAATACTGACAGGCAGGGCTGTTGCCCATGAGACTTTAAATTTAGAAACCTAGAATCTTGGTTCCATTACTCTCCCCAAACTCAGTCTGCACTAAAACTAGTAACATCAAGCCCTGCCACTCTTCATCCCCCAACAAGCTAAACCTATCCACTGGTCATTCTATGCTAAGTTCATTCTTAGCAGAGCTTTGGCAATGGTAGGGAAGAAGAAAAGGAAGACCTGTGGCAGAGACGCTGAATAAAATGAGAAGGAAAAGATGAGAAAGTCCAAACATCCTCTTCTGGGAAGAGGTAGAGTAGGGGGTGGGGAATGTACATGTGAAAGACTGCATATAAAGCCAGACCTTTTCCATGTGTTGGTTAGTTTTGCTGCACTGTTTTTCCTCATTTCTGTTCTTTGTTCTAAGGGTAGAGGCTCTCTGGTAGGGTTTCATTGGGAAATGTAGGTAATATGAAACCAAAAGATATTTTTTAAAAGGGAAGGTGCTAAGAGAAGGAATGGATACTTGAGGGTAGGTGGATGTTTTTCACAGTGTACTAGAACCCCAGAATTTTGGGGTCCTTATAGGACTATACATACACACACACACACACACACACACACACACACACACACACACACACA
>NW_020954687.1:149191-159425 GCF_900497805.2 Vombatus ursinus
ACACACACACACACACACACACACACACACACACACACACACACACATATATATCATCCAATCCAAGTTTCATCCATCTATGTCAGTCAGTTAATCAACAAGTATTATTAAAGAGCCTACTCTGTTTTAAGTGTTGGGGATACAAAGAAAGGCAAAAACATGGTTCCTCCTCTCAAGAATCATATCTTCCAGTGGAGTGACAATGTACAAATAGCTCTATACATACAAGTTAGAAATAAGACAAATGGGAGATAATGCCATCCATCCCCTGTGGCACCAGGGACAATGCTAAGAAGCTGGGTCAGAGTTATTTCTTGGCATGTTTTGAAATAAGCAACTTCTGGTGCACTCTTATATTTCCCTTCAGATTCTCCCCACTCCTGGGTCCTAGATACATACTCTCATCATCACCCTCCACAAAGAACAAATAAGTGGAGATTTAACTTAAACCTCTAAGTAAAGTAACATTATCTGATCTGGTTCATCCCCCAGGGAAGGGAGATAGAAATGATAAAAGTGGAAAGAGAAGAGAGGGGAGCAGAGATGAAGTTCCCGGGGAGTATCTTAAACACTACCCATGAAAAGTAGGAGAGCATGGAATAGTTTATTTGTCAGATCTATGGATAAGAGAAGAATTTAGGACCAAAGGAAATATAGAGAGCATTACAAAATGTAAAATAGATAATTGGGATTATATAAAATTAAAAAGTTTTTTGCACAAACAAAACCAATGTAACCAAGATTAAAAGGAAAAGAGAAAACAGGGTGGGGGGGTGGGATTTGCACCAAGTATCTCTGATAAAGGCCTCATTTCTCAAATATATAGGGAACTGAGTCAAATTTATAAAAATACAAGTCATTTTTCATCTCCTTCTGCTACTAACTCTACCACTGGTGCTTCCTTTTCAGAACTGATGACTGTAGGTCTGTCCTCTATGCAACATCCCCAGGGCAACTACCTCATGAGTACCTTGAAGTCACTATTCCTTGCTTCCTCTGAGGATGAGCTGAAGGATATCCTAGTGCTGGTCTACCTGACTGTCCTTGATTCTACTTGGTTCAATGAGACCGTCACTGACATTGTCAAGACCTTCAATCCACAAACACTGGCAGGGCAGTTGCTGGTGATCTGTTCCATGTCTACTCCCTCTCCTCCTCTGAGGGCCCCAAAAACCAACCTCAGCGAGGACTACTCCAGTATGGCCCAATTTAATCAGAATGTGGCCCATGCCTTACTCATGAACTTTGCTGCCAACCTCTCTAACTATTTCTTGATGATTGAAGATAATGTGCACTGTTTGCCCAACTTTATCACCTGCATGTGGAGAGAGATAGTGACCTGGGAGATAGATGACTGGGTGCTGATGGAATTCTCAACATGGGGTTTTGTTGGCAAACTCTTGCATTCCAGTGACCTCCCCCGGCTGGCTCAATTCTTCCTCCTCTACAAGGAGGCACCCCCTGAAGTGCTTCTCTACCACTTCCGAAAGCTGCTTGACCAGAACCATCCCATCCAATTCAGCCCCTCCCTCTTCTATCAAGTGGGCTCCTTCAATAGGAGCAGCTCCAACAAACCAGAGTACAAGATGGTCAAATTTAAGGACAGAGAGGAAGCCCCCAACAACCCACCTGCCACTGTCTATAGTAATTTGCGGATTTTAAATCATGTTTCTCCCCAAACGGCCTACATCCTGGGTGAGGGAGGGTTCTTCTGGGCACTGGAGCCTAAAGCTGGCAACCATTTTACTGTGGTTTTGGCCAAGGCAGCCACAGTAACCCGGGTGCAGGTGCTAACAGGCAGAGACCAGGAAAACAGTGAGAAGTTGAAGGATGGAAAAGTAGAATTAGGCTACGATCCCGAAGGAGAGCCCAAAGCCTGTACCCACTACATTCTGCTGGGGTCACTGGTAAATGGGAAACTGGACCACAAGATGCTGAATAAAAAGACAGGGAAGAATGTAAGCTGTCTGAAGCTAGTAGTGAGTACCTCTCAGCGTGGCAGAGTAATGATCAGGCACATTAATATTTGGAGCAAGCCTGAGCAATAGAAGGAGACTGAGAGAATGATGGAAAGATTTGAGGGTGGGGGCTTGAATTGACACCAGGGACAAAATTAAAATCTTAAAATCACTATTGAAGTCTCCTTTGGGGCCTGTCCCTGCTGAAAGGAAAGATGCAATTTGATTGAGATTGTCTTTGTGGACAAGGAATGTCCCCTTGTTTAGTTTTTTGCCTATCTTTGTCTTACCCACCAACATCATAGGGATTATAGAATCACAGAGACAAAAAGAATCTCGGAGGTCACCCAAAGCATGAATTCCTTCTATAATATCCCTGACACAAGTGTTCATCTAACCTCTGACTGAAGATATTTTGTTGAAAGAAAGCTTAACTCTATAGATTGTGAGGTCCTTAAGGGCAGGGACTGTTTTTGCCTTTCTTTGTATCACTAATGCTTAGCACAGTGCCTGGCACTAATAAGTGCATTTAGTAAAATGTTTGTTGACTTGACTTGACTTGAATAACCATTCCCAAAGGCAGCCCATTCTATTTTGTGACATCCTAATTGTTAGGACGTTTTTTTGTATATAGAGGCAATATGTGTCATTTAGGGGCAGCTAGGTGGCACTGTGGATAGAGCACCGGCCCTGGAGTCAGCACTAGCTGTGTGACCCTAGGCAAGTCACTTAACACCAATTGACTAAAAAAAAAAATCGTCTCCCTAAACTTTTGTTCATTGATCCTAGTTCTGCCCTAGAATAAATCACATCTCCCTTCCACATGACAACCCTTTAAATAGTTGAAGTCTATTAACATGACCCATACCACCATCTTTAGTCTTCTCTAGGATGAAAATCCCTAGTTCCTTCACCTGATCATTACCTTATGGATTATAGTCTCCTTCAACATGTTGGTTTTCTTCCCTTTGAATGTCCTCCATTTTGGCAATACCCCTGCTAAAATATAGGATGTAGAACTGGACGTGATATTCAAATTGTGACATGATAAGATCAATCCAATTTGACCATGACCTCCTTTACTCATGACATTATACTTCTATTAGTGAAAACCAAGGTAGAATCAACTTTTTGGGTTGCACGGAAAGAATGCTAGATTTGGAGTCAGAGGACTTGACTTTGAATCTCAACTCTGCTACCTATGTGACAATGAGCAAAACATTTAATTTCTTTGAGTCTCAGGTTCCGCATGTGTAAAATGACGGAGTTGGACTAAATTGTCAAACAATCAAACAAGCATTTATTAGGTGCTGGGCACTGTCCTCGGTGCTGGGAATATAAGTATAAAGAATATAACAATCTCTATTGCTAAAGAGATTACATTTTGATCAGGGAAATAACAGTGTCCCAAAAGACTAATTGCAAAATAATTAAATAGGGGGAGTAATGTTTTTTGATTGACTGACTAACACCTACCATGTGCCAGGCACAGTGCTAGATGCTTGGGATACAAAGACAAAATAAAATAATCTCTGCCTTCAAGGAGTTTACATCAAATACGGGGCATGAGGAAACTGGCAGTTTGAGAAATCAGAATAACCTTCATGTGGAAGATGAGGTTTGAGCAGCTAGGTGGCACAAGGGATAGATTAAGTGTTGGACCTGGAGTCAAGAAGACCTGAATCCAAATCCTGCCTCTGTCACTTACTGTGTGTCTCTGGGAAAGTCATTTAACTTTTCTTAGCCCCAGCTTTCTCATCTATAAAATGAGAACAATAACAGCACTTACCTCAGAGGGTTGTTGTGAGAATCTAAAAGTTAACATGTTAAGTGCTCTGTAGACCTTAAAATGCTATGTAATTGTTGTCTGTTGTTATTTGTCCTTCAGCTTTGGCCTAAAGAAATTGATTCAATGAGGCAGGAGGAAGGGAGGGGAGAACATACCAAAGTATGTGGGACAACCAACGCAAAGGTATCGAGACTGGCAACGGGGCATTGTGTCTGAGGAACAGAGAACTGGATGATATAGTTTGGAAGAGGAAGTAATGCCGAATGAGGCTGGAAAGATAGGTTGGGGCCAGGTTGTGAAAGTCTGTAAAAACTAAACAGAAGAGTTTTTATTTTATCCTAGAGGCAATAGGAAGCCTCTGGAGTTTATTGACAAGGGAAGTTATATGGTCAGATATGCACTTAAAGACAATAATTACTTTCCCATCTGTAGATAGACTGGAATGGGAAGAGATTTGGAAATCAAGGAAGAGATTGTTGGAATAATCGAAAGAGGTAATAATAATTGTGTGACTAGAGAGAAAGGGTCAGATGTAAGGGAGGTTTTAAAGGTAAAAACTGTAAAGTTTGGCAACTGGCTATGCGGGGTGAAGAAAAGAGGGAAAGGGGAACAAATATTATTAATCACCTACTATGTGCCAGGCACTGTGCCAAGTGCTTTAAAAGTATCTCATCTGCTCTTCACAACAACCCTGTAATTTAGGTGCTACTATTACCTATTTCACATATGAGAAAACTGAGGCTAGGAGAAGTTTCCACTCCTGGGAAGCCATAAAGATATTATAAGGGGTCCACAAATCCCTGTTCCAAGCAGTGTTATTTTTATTTTTATTTAGCCCCATCAAAATATGCAGCACTGTTTAATGTAATAAATAAGCAAACATTCCTTCTATAATCTATAATGTCTCACATGTATATTACTATCTTTCAAATGTTAGGTAGATATCACTGTAATCAATAAATACAAATTCAAAAGTGTTACTGAATTCATAGTAGCTTTTTGTCATCATGTGTTTGCTCAAGCAACAAATACCAATAACCACTGCTACATACTTACCTACATATTCTATCAACCAATAGAATGTAAACTCCTTGAAGGCAGAGATTATTTTATTTTGGTCTTTGTATCCCCAGCATCTAGAACTGTGCCTGGTACATGGTAGGTGTCAAGTCAGTCAGTCAATCAAAAAACATGTATTAATTTTTAAATGGTCAGACAAATAGAACTTATGATAAATAGTGCATACTATATGCCATTATGTATTTGAGGCCGGATTTGAACTCAGGTCCTCCCGAATCCAGGGCCAGTACTCTATCCACTGTACCACCTAGCTGCCCTATTTTTTTGTTTTTGTTTTTTGGGGTTTTTTTAAGGAACTTACATTCTAACGGAGGATAGTAACACATAAAAAAGAACTGGGAGTTGGAGGAGGGTGGAGAGGAGGACGTGGGAAAGTCTAGAAAATTAGGAGTGGATCCAGGAGTGAAATGAGTATAGATGGCTCAGGTACCCCATGAAGTGATGGTCCAAGTTTACTTTGTGCCAGGCACTGTACTTAATATTAGGGATATAAAGAAAGGCAAAAACAGAGTTCACATTCTAATGAAGGAGATAGTGTATAAACCTCTATGTACATAAGGATATATACAGTGTAGGTGGACAGTAATCTTAAAGGGAAGGGGAGGAGAGGGACCAAGGAAAGGCCTGCAGAAGGTGGGATTTGAGTTGAGTCTTGAAGGAAGCCAGGAAAACTAGGAGTCAGAGAGAAGGAGGGGACACTCTAGACATGGGGGACAGTCAAGAGATGTCCTATTTGAGGAACAGCAAGAAGTCTAGTATTGACGAATCACAAAGTACATGGAAGGGAGTAAAATGCAAGAAGACTGGAAAGGTAATAAAATGCCTAATAATAACTTGCTGATTGACTGACCCTTTAAACTGGGTTTTCCGTCCATTGATTGCCACCATTTTATGAGACAATATTGTTCATACTTTGTTACCATCATTCTCTGTAAGATTTCACAAATGAGTTCCTATCCTAAACTAGATTTATCTTTAACTTCTGTCTCTCTCTGCTTGGCAAGTTGTGTTTTCTGATTAAGGTGGTCTTTAGGCTCCTTTGGTCTGTTATGGCATTTGATTTTCAAATTCTAAATTTGTCAAATTCCTGTATGAAATTATCATAGCATGTGTGTCTGTCCTTTCTTCTATCCATATCCTATTTTCTTCATAAATCAATAACTTATCTAAATTGGTTAAAATGAAGTTATTTCAATTTAATGCTATCTTTTTTTTCAGATTTTTATTCTTCCTTTTAGCTCTTTTATTTTTGTTCAATGATTCAGTCATCTACGCACAGACATCTGACTCAGAAATTACTCCCACCTCAGTAATGAGCCACTTCCTGTCTGTTAAAATAGAATTAATATCATGTTTGCTTATGTTATTCAGTTATTGTAAAAGAGTGCTATATCCACCACCTCCCAATTCTCTTCTCAAAGGAAGTACTCGTTGTGTATAGATATGAGGCTTCTGTGTAATCTATAAGTTTTTGGACTCTCTCATTCCTGACCCCTGAACCATATCTTCCAACAAATTTCCCACTATTTTCACCTAGTCCCACCTTTGCATTGAAGGCATCAAGTCTCAAAGTATATGTTGATTTAATTTGGAATGTCTTATCAAGTATTCATAGAATTTTTCTATTTCATCTTCTGTGGTAGATTTTGATGCATGGTTCTTTTTATGTGGCCTTTTTGCAAATACTTACAATGAGCACTACAACTCAAGATGATCCAATGTCCCATGAAATTATGTTTCTTATTGCCTTTGGAATCATGATAAAAAGCCAACCCCTGTATTTGCTTCTCCAAATATAACGTGAGTCAGTCTACCAATTTAGCTATGACTTTCTTGTTTTCTGATTTCATTTATGTTGAGAATGTCAAGATTGCTATGGTTCAGTTCCCCCAATAACATGTCCACATGATGGTCATTGGACAAAGACCTCTCATTTAGAATGCCAACAGCTAAGCTCGTGTTTTTAGATGTTCTAAAAACTGTATTAGTCTTAATGCCATCCTCTAATTTTCCTACAACTCTGTAATGATCACTGCTGAAGTAAAGGGGGGCTGCACAGGACTGAGGACTCTTTTTTATTTTTCTTTGTTTCATTGGTTGGCATGGATGAAGAATTTATCATTAAATGCCCCCAAAAAAGGTGATTAACCTCTCAAAGCTTAGGTAGGTTGATCCTCAGACAGCAGACATATGGCCTATTGCTGAGAACATACAACAGAAAGGGGCATTTACTTCTGTAGTACTAGCTGTCATGATCTCCTGTAATTTTCCATATTTTTAGGTGCTAAATGAAGATGAAGATGTGGAGTAAAATAGATTTGGGGTCACCATAAAAGGCAATTAGCAGAGGCTGGCTGTCATAATCAGCTGGGATTTAAAAAAAAAAGTAATCAGTGTTTTGCTTCTCTTACTCTCTCTCTCTTTCTTTTATTTTTTATGTATCTGTCTCTCATTCTTTCCCTTATTCTCTGTCACTCTATCTCTGTCTGTTTCTCTGTCTCTTGTTATCTCTTTGTGTGTGTCTATCTTTCATTCTGTCTGTCTCTCTCTGTCTCTGTCTCTCAGCACTCCTCTTCTGAATCTGAACTTCCTTGGTGCATAGTTGCAACACCAAAATGTGTACTTCTGAGCACATGGGCCTGAGGTGGGGAATTGCCCCCCAAGAATTCAGCTCATGGAAGTATCAAGTGATAAACTCACCTCGCTTTCCAGTTATAAGCAGACAATCCATCACAAGTCATACAGAGAGAAGAGGGAGGTAGATGATTTCCTGTCCCCTGACTTTGCTACTGAGGGGAGGCACTTAAA
The DNA here is from genome assembly GCF_900497805.2 of Vombatus ursinus. Taxonomy (NCBI): domain Eukaryota; kingdom Metazoa; phylum Chordata; class Mammalia; order Diprotodontia; family Vombatidae; genus Vombatus; species Vombatus ursinus. Next base: position 156,827 of record NW_020954687.1, read on the forward strand.
CACATTTCTCTTCCGTGGTATTTGGGTTCATCAGTCTACTGCCCCACTTTGAGAACAGAGAGGCATGGCACAGAAGACAGTGTGAGAGTCTGAGTGGGTGTGTTCAAATGTATTGATCCTTGCTGCTACATTTTACTTTTGTTTTCCAAAGTAATAAATACAATTTTATTTCAGTGCCTATTTAATAAATTGTTTGGGGCCACACTGAGGAGGCAAAATAGGGGAACTCAGTAAGAAAATGAGGCACATATTGAAACATCTTCAACCCTAGACAGGAACTTTGGAAGACAACTAGGAGGCTGCCAAACTGGTGCTGTCTGATCATGTACAGTTAGTGAGTTGGCATCTGGTGGCTTTCCTAAATGTGACATTCCAAGGAGCTACCCCAGCCACATTCATACCCCCCCATCTACCAGAGGAAGAGCTATCCTTGCATGTGCATATGTGTGTGAAGGGAAAGGGGGAAGATGGAGAAAGGGAGGGAAAAACTGCTCCCAACCATCAGGGGACCAGGGGAGAAAGGTTGTTCTTTCTTTCCTCTGCTACTAAATCAACATGGCATTCAATCTAAGGGGTCAGTAGAAGATTTGTTAAGGACTTGTCCATTGGATGAATACCGAAGCCACTGCATTTGCATGGTTGGGGCAGTATCATCTCTCACTGGACTAGAGAGTCCTCTGTATTCAGAAGCCACTGATTCCCAGCACAAAAGATGAAAAGCCTCAAAGAAATGGCAAAGTGCTACTACTCTATTATTATCCACCGTGTTCAAGGAAGGAAACAAGGATGAAAACAAGAAATGTGCCAGGCACTGTGCTAAGGACTGGGAATACAAATACAAGTGAAAACAAGAAGTCTCTACCCTCAAGATCCCCAGCACAGAAGCATGGTTTCAAAGTCCAAAAAGTCAGGAATAGAGCTGGCAGGGAAATGAAGGGGATACCTCATTGTACCAGCCCTGGTAGAAAGAGATGTAACTCTATAATAACTTCAAAGTGATTTCTTCTCTTTCTTCTATTTTCATTTCATGCCTGTTCAGCTTTCTCTGAAATCCCTGGTCTCCTAGGCAACTTCCTGGTTGATGTTATCTATAATCTGCTGAACTTGCATATAAAATTTGAGTTCATACTGTTCCCAAGAGAACATGATATGGTTCCTGGCCAAATATTTCATCTCTCCTCATATGTATAACAAGTATTTATTGTGCTGAGCGTGGGAAATCACAAGATCATAAATTTCAATCAGGAAAGGGACCTTCAAGGTTAATGAGCCCAACTCCCTCACTTTACAAGTGAGGAAACTGAGGACAAGAGAATTTAAATGACTTGCCCCAGGATCACACAGTAAGTGTCTAAGATGCGACTCAGGCCTCCCACACTCCAAAACTAAATATTCTATTAACTCTGCCTCTCATATGCATAGTCCCTTCAAATGGTCCTGTCCTGATAGAACGTGCCAGAAACAAAGGATTGTTTCAATACAAGTAAGTCATTCTAAGTCTCTGAGCTTCATTGTCTCTTCCGTGAGAGAGAGCTGTGTTAGAGGTTTCCTAAGGCAGCTTTCAGCTCCAAATATTGTGATCTTATGGCCCCTATGCTAACTCCAAGTGCTAGCTAGAAGGTTAACTAGCTAACACACTGATTGACAGAATGAAAGAATCTCAGGGTTGGAAGGGATCTCAGGGTCGATCTAGTCCAGCCTATATCTGAACAAGAATCATCCTTAACATACTTGCCTTCTTCTGCTTGACTACCCTTATTTGTTATAAGGATTTTTTCTCTGTTTTTATTTGGAGGGGAGGGACAAAGGAGGGGGAAAATACCAATAATGATACCCCCCCAAAGAAAGCCCCTGAAATATTTTTAATGCACAGAACAGAAAGAAGTAGAGACAAGCAAGACGGTTTTCAAAGTAATGGTGGAATTTCTTCTTTGCTTTTTTCAAAAAGCAAGTGGTATAAAATGGAGACTCATGGTTTCATATACTACAATCTTTGTATTGTTTTCAGTTGTGTACATAAAAATGTTGGAGGGGGTTTGTTTGTTTAAATTCAGAATAAAAAAGAAAAGTGAAAAATGAAAAAAACTAGAGATATTTTGAGATTTGTGATTTTAATGCAAAGGGAGGACTAGGTGAGGACTATAGAAAATGCAATGAGAAATATGGAAGATTGTAAGCAGTATTACCTAATAAAACAGAGAGAAACAATGGCAGATAGGACTAGTTTAAAGAAACCTTTATGAGAGACCCAAGAAGCAAAACCATTTTCAAAGGACATATGAGAATAAAAATAGGAGGTCAATAAAAAGGAGAAAAATTGAAAAGATTCACAAAGAATTTTAAAACAAACTTTTTTTTTTCCACAACCAAGGACTGTAGAACCAATACACTTAGATTCTAAAATCATGGTCCTGGGTGTGCTTATGGAAGAGGTAGAAATAGCCTTAAAGAGGAAATATACTTAGTTTTCACATGACTACTATGGAAGTGTTTTGCATGACCTATATCGAGATGTTTGCCTTTTCAATGACGGTGGGTGGGGAGGGAGGAAAGGAGAAAATTTGTAACCCAAAGTTTTAAAAACACATGTTAAAAATTT
>NW_020954687.1:159435-174188 GCF_900497805.2 Vombatus ursinus
TGATTTTCAAATATAAGACTCAAGTGAAACATGAAGAGGTAAAAAGAGAAATCACAAGAGACTTATTAAGGTTGAATTGTTTACATTCCCGCAAGGAAAGATGATATTTGTAACTCATGAGACCTTTGTCAGTATTAGGGCAGTTGGAGGGAAAAAATTATATGTATGTATAGATAGATAGATAGATAGATAGATAGATAGATAGATAGATAGCTAGAGGGCACAGGGTGAGTTGAAGATGAAGGGGTGATATCTGGAGAATAAAATTAAGGGGTAAGAGAGGATTATACTGGGAGAAGGAGAAAGGGAGAGGTAGAATGGGGTAAATTATCACATAAAACAGACAAGAAAAGACTTTTACAGTGGGGGGGAAAGGGGGAAGGTGAGAGGAAATGAGTGAATCTTATTTTCATAGGATTTGGCTTAAGGGGGGAATAACATACACAATGGGGTATGGAAATCTATTTTACCCTACAGGAAAAAGGGGGGGCAGGGGACAAGAGAGCAGGGGGATGATAGAGGGGAGGGCAGATTGGGGGATGAGATAATCTTTCTGAGGAGGGACAGGGTCAAAAGAGAGAATAAAGTAAATGGGGGGGCAAGATAGGATGAAGGGAAATATACTTAGTTTTTCACAACATGACTACTACGGAAATGTTTTGCATGACTATACATGTATAATCTGTATTGAGTTGCTTGCCTTTTCATTGAGGGTGGGTGGGGAGGGAGGAAGGGAGAAAATTTGGAACCTAAATTTTAAAAACATGTTAAAGAAATTTTTTTCATATGCAACTGGAAAATAAGAAATACAGGAAATGGGGTATAGAACTCTATCCTCCTCTACAGGAAAACAGAAGGGGAAGAAGATAAGAGAAGGGGGGAAGAGATAGAAGGGAAAGCAGATTAGGGGAAGGGATATTCAGAATGCATGCCATCTGGGGGTGGGGGGAGGAATGAGATGGGGAGAAAATTTGGAACTCAAAATCTTGTGGAAGTGAATGTTGAAAACTAAAAATAAGTAAATGAAAAAAAAAAAACCACAAAAACCGAAGTGGTCTGTTTCTACTCTTTACCTTTCCCTTTTTACCAAGCTGAGAGAAATGATTATTTCTCTCAAGTCACTGAGATCTGATTATCCATTTGATTTTCCAAGGAGTCCATTACCCGGGGTAAGGTTTTTCACCTTCTGTTTTTTTTGGGGGGGAGGTTTGCTTTTTTTCATGAGGCAATTGGGGTTAAGTGACTTGCCCAGGATCACACAGCTAGTAGGTGTTAAGTGTCTGAGGCTGGATTTGAACTCAGGTCCTCCTGACTCCATGCCAGAGCTCTATTCACTGTGTCACCTAGCTGCCCCTCAACTTCTGTTCCAAGTTATTCATTCTCCTTTCAATTTTTACCCCAGAGTTCTTATTTCAATTCTAATTTCATTTTTAAATGTCTTGTTTCATTTCTTTCCGTCATTCTTACAGGACTTGTGGCTGAGCCATTTCCCCCCATCTTTGGCTCTCCTCATTCTCCTGGAATTCATCTGACATTGTTTCAAGGGCTTCTCTTAATTTATAATATTTCTTCATTGTGCTTAGTGATTTTTTTTCCTGTTTCTTCACATTTTTCCCAGCATGGATCTTTTTTCAGCTTCTTCAAGCTTCAGATCCATTTACTAGAACTTGGGTTCTTCTCTGTTGTGAACTATATCCCAACCTACACTGGGTTCTGGTCATTTGTTTGTGTGTTTCTATTCCTGTTCTTGCTTTATCTTTAAATGGCCCTTTGTAAAAGCTAACCAGTGCTAATCAGTGAAGACATACATATGTATATATGTACACACACATACACACATATGTCAGCAAAGATACACATATAGATATCTTACTATGTCGAGTGATGAGCAATAAATGCTGGGGATACAAATACAAGGAAACAAAAAGACAGTCCTTGCTCTCAAGAAGCTTACATTCCAATTGCAGGAAGATAACACGTAAAAGAGAGTTGGAAAGGAGAAGGGACTGGGGCGGTGCTAGTTACTGGCACCTAGCCCTAGGGGAACACACTAGAATGAGGGCTTGAGCTGATGACTTTAGAAAAGATATAGTCAAAACTCTTAGAACCTTGAAGGGGAGATGTAGCTTGCCTCGCTATGGGAAATCAGCGCTAGACTACTCCATATATTAGTAAGCAATTTAATTAGTTAAGCCAAAATGGCAGTAACTACAAAACCTTAGAACTGGAAGAGACTTTATTTATAAATACAGAGCTAGAAAGGGATCTCAAAGGTCATCTAATCAATAAGCATCTACTAAGTACCTACTTTGTCCCAGGAAACTGAGGCAGGAAAGGAGTGGTTAGCCTATGGTTACACTGGTAATTAAGTGGCGGAGTTGGGACTTGAAGCCAGGTCCTGCCTCTGCAATTATGGGGGGGTCACCAGGTTGCTAAGGAGAGGCAAAGTGCCCCAGGTGGGAAACAGAGGAAGGCAAAGCTGCTTAGCTAGTCAGAAGCGAGATCAGGTTTATGAGTGACCATTGCACCTCCAGCCTGAGTAAAAAAAGGAAATTCAGCCTCATAACACACATGTATGCACACATACACACACCTGCACAGATCTCAAATGCATCCATTTATTCTTTTAAATTGGTTTTGTTGTGACATTCCTGTGTACTTGGGTACTATGGTTAATTCAAAGAAGAATAAGACCCAGTTTTCAAAAAGCTTCTCTCTAGGAAAAAGTCATGGAATCTTAGCTTGGGAAGTGAGAAAAATGATTATTTTCTTATTATATTAATAACCAATTTTATATATGGGCCCCAAAGATCTTTTTTTTTTTTTAACTCATTTCTCCTCATTCAAAGCCAAGCCTCTCAAGGATATTTCTGACCTTACCCAAAGAATTCATCCTACCCAGACCATTTTATCTAGGTGGAATTTTTATCCCACCATTGTTCATTGTTAGTTGACTGGGTGGAGGATAGGCCCTTGTGTGTAGATTGCCAGAGGTGAGTGGTCTGGTTTGAGATGAGTCTCTTTGTCCAAGAGTGACATGATCAGAGTCATGTCCTCCAGGCCCTGTAGAGTATAAGCCCACCTCTCATTATAGTATTCATTCTCTCATTAATTGTTAACCAATCAGTGTTGATTTCCACCCATCAGGGACATCAGCCTTTTTCCAAAGGCATTTAACCATTTGATGGTCCCCAAGGTTTGTCTTTGGTTTCTAAGAGAACTCCTGACCTAAATTTCTTGATTATTTGCTAGCCATAATTAATAAATTGATTATTAATTACTCAGAAACTATGTCTCAGACTTTTCATTCACTTTGGAAGGGAATTCATCTAGGTAAAGTGCTTCTATAGCATCCCTGACAGATATTCACTCAGTCTCTTGGAATTCCTTAGAATCCGTGACTTCACAGGTTCTAATGATTATTAATTCTTTGTTATGTTAAGTTAAAATCTGCCTATCTATAAAGTCTACCTATACATTAGTCTTACTTCTCCTCCATAGAGTCATGAATAATAAAGTCTAATTATGCTTTCCCATGGCAAGATTAATACTAGCTAGTATATAGCACTTTCAGGTTTGCAAATGTTATCTCATTTGAGCCTCACAAAAATCCAAGGAGGTAGGTGAGAGTATTATCCCCATTTTACAGATGAAAAAACTGAGACTGAAAGAAGTTAAGTGACTTGACCAGATTGTAAATGTGCAAAGCAGGGTTTGAATTTAGGTCTTCCTAACTCCAGGGTAGATGATAGGACTCTTATGCATTGCGCCACCTAGCTGTCTAAGACCTCAGCTCTGCCCTCATAAAGATGAGAATTCAATTGACTGGCTATGTGAGGTGAGAGAGAGAGAAAAAAATCAAAGAAAACATGAAAGTTTTGAGCATAGGTAACAGAAACAAGGAAATTAGTGGGAAGAAGGACACATTTCTCAGAAAAGATAAATTGTTAGAGAAATACTGAATTTAAAATGTTCACAGGACTTCCAGGTGGGATTGTTGCTCTAAGCATGGGTTCCCAAAGCGGGTGATATCACTCCCTGGGGGGCGCTGGAACGATAGGGGGGAGGGGGTAATAGTAGCCTCGGGGGCAATTGGGGGGCATTAAATAAAAATAAGGGGGCAGAGAAAGCATAAGAAAAGAAGAGAATTTTGAGAAAAACATTCGTACATGTTTCATCTGTTGTGTAACAGAGTTAAAGTTGTAGCAATTACATTTTCCAAATAAACACAAAAAACTGCAAGTTATAACCAATCCATCAGTGGTCAAGTTGGAGGAGAGGTCTTAACAGGCAAGTGTTTGCAGGTGAGCTGGTAGTGTATTATCAGGAAGTCCAGCATGCATCAGCAGGAATATGTGCATGTAATGAGTTGTTTACAGTATAATACTATATGGTTATATGATGCAATATTGCATCATCGAAAGTTCAATGCAGGAAAAACTCACAAATTTACAATAAATTATTAAATTTTAAGATGTGTCATTTTTAAAAAATAGTGTAGAAGAGGAAATAGTAAATCTTACCAAAGTAATCAATGGTGAATGCCTCAAGGTGTAGAAATATTTTGGTACATGGCCTCTGTGGATTGCTGGGCAGCTAGGTGGCACAGTGGATAGAGTGCCAGGCCAACAGTCAGGAAGACTTATCTTCCTGAGTTCAAATCTGGCCTCAGACACTTAGTAGCTGTGTCATCTTGGGCAAGTCACTTAACCCTGTTTGCCTCAATTTCCTCATCTGTAAAATGAGCTGGAGAAGGATGACAAACCACTCCAGTATCTTTGCCAAGAAATCCCCAAATGGGATCAGGAAAAGTCGAACATGACTGAAATGACTAAACAACAACTGTGTGGGTTCATTTTGCTTGACTATGCTTATTTGTTACAAGGGGTTTTTTTTCCCCTCTGTCTCTCTGTCTCTCTGTCTCTCTCTCTGTCTCTCTCTCTCTCTCTCTGATTTTCATGGGATATGGGACATGGAGGGTAGCAATAGTAATGCTGGGGGACAAAAGGGGCCGTTGAACATTTTTTAAAATGCACAGAGAACAAAAGAAAGTTTAGAAGGAAGCACAGACTAATATGGCAGTTTTGAAAGTAACATGTGGAATTCATTGTATAATTTTTCATGAAGCAAGCTCTATGAAATTTAGATTAATAGTTGTATATGCAATCTTCTTTTTGTGATCTGTTGTGCATATGGAAATGTTCTTTCCTTTTGGTATTTAAGTTCAAAATCAAAAATTATTTGCCCCGCTTCAGCTGCCTTCAAGGCCATTGGAACAAATTGTTCTCATCTGCCCATTCTGCTAGGAGGAAGTCTTCACAAGATTGGGATAGACATACCCCTAACTTACAGACAGGTTTGAAGCCTATCAGTTACCCTCAACCTGGTTTAGCCCATCTGCTGAAACAGTTTACTGGGGTGTGGCCGCTGAGCATGCCACAGCTCCTTGGAGCCACAGGTGAGAGCTGAGTGCCAGGTAGACATCAAAGGTGGATGAGCAGCCCTGAAAAGGGCTTGGCAAGCTCTCATACCAGAAGTGCTAGTCCTCTTTGAACACCCCATATACTCGTTCAGATATAGCAACAAATTTTTGAATATAGGAAAATTAAGTGAATAGTGGTGCTACTAACAGACATAATGAAGCTACTTCACAGTGTTTCATTCTCTTTAAAATCAAGAAGTCTGCTCTAACATCTAACTTCAATGTGTCTTGCTGCTTTTTCCTCAGTGAACAAAGTTCCTGGCCTAAGTGAAGGGCAAATTTCTGTGCTAACCCAGTTTATAACCTGAAATAAAGTAATACAAGAATTAGGACTGACAGATGGAACTAGGGATGTTTAGCCTGGAAAAGAGAGCACAGAAAGAATGTGATAGCTGTCTTCATGCTTCCACTGTCAAGTGGAAGAGGAAGGAAGAAAACAAGCATTTAAGTAGCTACTATATGCCAGGCACTTACCTACACAACAACCCTGGGAGGTAGGTGATGAGGTAGAAAAGAGTGCCTGAGGCAGATGGAGCAAGAAGTACCTACCTGAAATAGGAGATAAGACAAAGGATGTGACCAGCCAGAAAAGTGATCAAAGGCTGTGATTGAAGCCCCCACCATGGACTTAGCTGTGTGCTTTCACAAAGCACCCTCAATTCCAGAAAGACTCTTCCCCTCCCCTTTGCTGTTTTCTTAGCTTATCACCTCTGGACTACCTGATATCCCAGGCATTTTGGAGCCATGCCTGCTCCCCCCATTCTCTTGTCCCCTTCCCCCATTCCATAAAATTGTATTTAAACCATACCTTTAACCTGGCTAACCACTTTTGCCTCCTATGGGAAGTAGGGGCCACTCTGCTCCCTTAGAGGAGCCTATGCTCTGCCTCCCAAGTGGAGTAAAGCCCATTGGGGCTCTACCTCATGGGGAGCAGACCCACTTGGGTGTATCACCCCAATAAATGCCTTTCTTTAACTTGGAGACTGTCCAAGTGAATTCTTTCAGAACATTAGGACCTGCATGTCTATTCCTCATCATTTTAGGTAGCACCCCAACATTCTTGGCATCCACCCTGAACTCATCACCAATGGCTACAGAAAAGGTCTAAGTGAATTCTTTCACACCTGAACCGCTCTCCCAAATCTAAACCTTGACGGTAGGTGTTAATACTATCCCCATATGTGACTTGCCCAAGACCATACAGCTAGTAAGCTCTGAAGCCAGATTTCAAGGCTGGTCTTGCAGATGCAGATGCAGCTGCTTGGATCAGACCTCTTCTGCTAGGTCCCAGAAGGAAGGAATAGGAACAAAGGAGTGTAAGTTACAGGAAGACAAGTTTTGACCCCAGGTAAGGAGAAACTTAAAACCATCCAAAAGAAGAAAGAACTATCTCCAAAGGTAGTGAGTTTCCCCTTTTTCTCAAAGTCTTTATAGGCTGTATGAGCACTTGGCTAAGCTGGAACGAGGATTTTCCTTCAGGTCTGCTTGGACTAGCTGTCCCCTGAGGTCCCTTCCTGATTCTAAATGTAACAGGGTGAGCCTGTGATCCTCTTACTCTAGTGACTAGAGGACCAAAGGCAGGTCCCCTGCTTTCTCTCTCCTCCTCTTCTTTTCCCGACCCACCCCCCAACCAGGCACAGAAGTAACAGGTTCAGGTAATAAAGCCTAAGGATTCTGGTGTTAGGGGAAGTACAGATGGTTACAAGGACATCCCTAAGAGTTATTGAATCCTTCTTTCTTCTTTCCTTTCCCTTCTTCCACTCCTCTCCCTTATCTTCCATTACTCTTCTCTTCTTTCTCCTTCCCTCCTTTCCTTTTTTCTACTCTTTTCTCCTCTCCTATCTGATGTGGATACCAACAGTGCCCTAAGGGTTAAAAAGAATATTGAAGTTTCACTTAGTGAAACCCCGTTGCTTATTCTGTAATTTGAAGGCATCCTAAAGTCCTTTCCCCTTATCTTGAATCTGTACCAAAAGAATTGCTTTGTGTCCCTTATCTTATGTTCCTCTGTCCTTTAATTCTTAACCTGTGTCCTCATGCCCTTCATCCTATGTCCTAGGCCTCCTTCATCCTATGTCATAAAATCCTTTCTTGTCCTGTCTTTAATCTTTAACCCCGATTAAAACCTCCAAAACTACATCATCATCCTGAACCCTCTCTATAAGCATAACTCCCTCAGATATCGGGGTCTCGTTTAGCTTTCTGGCTAAGGAGACCCGTGACGCTTTCTCGCGTAATAAAGCTCCCAATGACTTCAGAGAAGGTCTAAGTGAATTCTTTCACACCTGAACCAGCTCTCCCAACTCTAACCTCAACACTACCTTCCTTTCTCCTCCGCCTCCCTTCTCTCCTCCCCTTACCCTCTTCTCTCTTTTCTTCCTTTCCTCTCCTCCCCTCCTTTCCTTTAATCTTTCCTTTCTTCCTTCCTTTCTCCTCCCCCTTGCTCTTCCCCCTCCCTTCTCCCCTCCTTTCCTCTTCTGATTTCTTCCCTATCTCGGGTCTTCTCCTAGCCCGCCCCGCCCCGCCCCGCGGCGCATTGTGGGATCGGACCTGGGAGGCTTCGGAGCGGATTCCGCATTTGACCATGGGGATCCAGCCGGTGAGAACCCGCTCCTCCTCATGCCTACCCCCACCCCGCTTTGCACCGCAGACTTCCCCTGATAATTCCTGATAAGGACTCCGAGGCCCCTTCGCCACGACCTGGGGCTCACTCTAGAACCCCTCCTTTCTGTATTCCGCAGCCCTGCTCTGCATCCCACCTGCACCCAAGCCTAGCCCCTGGATCCCTTCCTTGGAGCAAGTTCCCCTGCCCAGTACAATACCCGTTTTTGGAGACAGCCCTGTCACTTGTGTCAGACCCCCAAGACACACCTCACGCTAGACCCTCGGATCTTCCCCTACCCTCCAGCAGCTCTTCCCTTCGCTGAATCAGACACCACTGGTGAGGCACCACCCCGGCGCTGTAGGACCTGGAGGCTCAGCTTGTGGATGTCCCAGTGCTCCCAGGCTCCCAGGTTGACCCACTTAGTCTCTCACTCAGACTTCTCTCCCCGACAGAGCACTGCCGTGCTGACCTCCGTGGGAGTGGGACTTCTGACCCTGCTAGGAGTGGCCGTGGGCTCCCACTTGCTTCGTAAGTATCGAAGGACACCTGTCACTCTTCTGGACCCCAATGAGAAGTACTTGCTGAGGCTGCTGGACAAGACGGCAAGTTACATGTGGGACTGTGTGGTGGGGGTGGGGGTGGGAGAGGAGGTTAGAAAAGGGAACAAGGGATGGTCAGGTAGTGAGATGATCTTTTCACTCTTTTTAGACTGTCGGCCACAACACCAGGAAATTCCGTTTTGCTCTGCCTTCAGCCAACCACATCCTGGGACTTCCTATAGGTAAGGAGAGTCTCTGGTGGGCAGAGGACTAGGAAAGGCACTGCTACTTGATCACTAAATAGAACAGGAGCCCTCTCTCCCTCCTCCCTTCCAATCACCTATTACTCCATTTCTTCCTCTTTTCCCTGGATCCCAGAGTTCCTTTCCCTTCGTGATTTGATTTCCAGTCTGACAAATGCTATAATATTCCATTACTAGGGTGTGGTCTCCACTTTTTGCCTGCCTTTGCCAGTCACAATCCCCTCCTATCCCCCAGAATTTGATATCATTATTGCTGACTCTTGCCGGGGTAGGGGACATTAACCTGGATCATCTCTCTTCCGCTCAGCTCTTACTGGGGCCCTAGGACAAATTGATCAGGGTTCTTCCAATTTTGTCAGCTGGAATCTGGGGATCATGAGGATCTGACTAGGAGAAAGAAGGGTTCTCTTCTCTTCATAAGTACCTAAGTATCTAGAATGAGCATATTGAGCACACTTCTTTTGCTCCATGATTCATTCTGACCTGGAACAGAGAGAATCAGTGGGCTCAGATTCAAAACCTACTTTAAAACTTACTGGGCCAGAAAGCAGGAAGGGCTGGGGGACCTTCCTGGCTCATCCTCACACCCTGCTTCCTACATGGTCACCAGGAAAGCATGTCTACCTCTCTGCCCGCATTGATGGCAACTTGGTTGTCCGGCCCTACACGCCTGTCACCAGTGATGAGAATAAGGGCTATGTGGATCTTGTCATCAAGGTATGAGATAGGGCCCCAAATATTTTTCCTTTCCTCCCTTCTTCCAACATTCTCCTGGGAATTCACTGGGTCTATTAAGGACAGGTGGCCTTTGGGGGTTGGAGAAAAGGTGTATGTACAATCCTTACCCTAAACTCAAGCTCAGTCACGCAGCCGACTCAGCCACTGGTAACATCTGGAGTTTCTGAAGCTTGGGTTAAATCTGTGAGGAAAAGGCCAGAAGTGGGATTGGGAGAGATAGGGTATTACAACTGGTGAAACTGGCTAGATGCTATTCTCTCCGCTCTTCAGATCTACCTGAAAGGAGTACATCCCAAATTTCCTGAGGGAGGGAAGATGTCTCAGTACCTAGACAGCCTAAAGATTGGAGATGTGGTAGAGTTTCGGGGGCCAAGTGGACTGCTCACTTATAATGGGAAAGGTATCAGCCCTACTGCTTTCTAATCCTACTCCCAGTTTTTTAGGTCCTGAGGCCTTCAAGTCATTGTCTGCATTATGAATATACCTGAATTATGCATACCTTTTTGGTATGACCTTTATTCTTTGTATATTCCTACAACTAGGGCTCTTTTTCCACCTACTCTTATCTCTGATAATATGAGACATATTATCCAGTCTCATCTGCCACAGGGAACAGCCACTGTGCTGAATCCATCAGTTGTAATAGACATAGATATGACCAGGGCAAACATTTAGCTTCCTTCTCTGATCCCCAAAAGAGCTTTCTCAGCCTTATTTTCATAGTGAGCTGGAGATAGATTTCATTGTAGTTCCTCCCTATTCTTTCCCCAGTGGAACAGCTGGGCCCATTAGCCTAGCCTCCTGAGCCCCACTGGTGTCACTAGAGAATGTTGAGTCACACCTGGCCCCATGCCTGTCTGTCTCACCAGGGAGGCATCTCACTGCCTAAGATTGCTCATGACTCATGGTGTAGCCCTAGAACAACTTTGTTCCCTGAGAATACTGGGATCTGGCAGTAATGAGAGACAGGTGGCTCAACCCTACTCATATTCCCAGGATATATTACCATCAGTAGCCTGGTCAGCTTGAATCCTCCAACCAGTCTATGAATAAATTTGCCACTGCATTGAGATCCAGAATTAAGGTTTATAACCACTTGATAAAGGGCCCCTAGGGTTTCTCATACATTTCCTTTTTCAGTTCCTTATAATGACTTCCCATTTGTCCTCTCTGCCCTTGACTTCTCTCAGGGAAATTTGATATTCACCCCAGCAAGAAATCTCCAGCAGAACCCCGAGTGGCAAAGAAGTTGGGAATGATTGCCGGAGGGACGGGTGTGTGTCACCCTTGTGTCTGCCCCCAATGCTGCTGGCCGTTGGCATGGAGCTGGTAGCAAGTGACACTTGGGTTAGATGCTCATAGCTGGACTGGTAATGATGGGTTGCTGGAGTTCCTGGATCTGTGAAAAATAAAAAAGAGGGATTGAAATCGGGGGTGGGTTGTTTCGAACAATCTCAAATCCGGACCTTTTGGGATTGGAATGGAAAGAAGCAGATCAGAATGGCTGTGCAGGAAGGCTGCTCTGCAGCCTCTCACTGAATCATTAGATATTTGCTGACAGCTGCTTCACTAGTCCTAGACTGAATTTTTTTTTTTTGAGGAAGTCTTAGATTGTTTCCTTAAATGAATTTTACCATCTGAATTTATATGAATCTCTGTGTTGTCACAAGATTTATCCAGACCACTCACTAAATTCAGACTTCAGATTTTCTGGGAGTAAATTGGAATTCCTGTCTGGAAATAGAGGAGTTCTAGAAAACCAGAGAAGAGAAAGAATCAGGAAACTAGGGAGTGGGAAATGGAGTAAATATATGGAGTAGGTAATATGTAGGATTGAGGAGAAAAAAGGCTAACCAGGCTTTTGGCAGGAGGAGCTGTTCCTGACACACAACAACAAGGGGGGGTCTTTATTCAGGGATCACCCCAATGCTGCAGCTCATCCGGGCCATCCTAAAGGACCCTGAAGATCCAACCCGGTGCTTTCTGCTGTTTGCCAACCAGGTTGGTTGGATTTGCTATGTACCAGGACTGAAGAATGGCTGATGACCGTGGGGCATGATATGCAGAGTGCTGTAGGCTAGGCCTGGGGACTGTTTCAAAACCCATCCCAGCAACAGGCTGAGATTTGGGCTATTGGAGAGAAGAGCATAAACTGGTTTCTGGAAAGTGGGGAGGATGGAAGACAAGGTTCAAATCCCAAATCTAATGCTTCCTATGTGACCCTGGGCAAATCCCACCTCTGGCTTTCAGTTTCCTCAGCTGGAGAATGAGGGCATTGGACTAGAGGGTTCCTTCCAGTTATGATCCTAGGATCTTTCCATTTACCTTCAGTTCAACTCTATGAAATTCTTATTTCCTGGAATTTGGAATTTGGAGCTACTCCGTTAATAATGGCTTTCCCCACTCATTAAGGGGCATCATAAGGGCTAGAGATTGCTTTAGAGATGAGGCTTTTGCTTGGGTTTTCTTTGAGGGGGAGAGGTGTTAGGTGGTTCTAAAGGAGTTTACTTTCTCTTTCCCTGATATTTCAGACTGAGAAAGACATAATCCTACGAGAAGATCTGGAGGAATTGCAGGCCCTACATCCTGAACGATTTAAACTCTGGTTCACCTTGGATCAACCTCCAGCAGGTAACTCAACTTTCCTGTCCCTTGCCACACCTAGGTATTTTCCTCCTCCGTCCCCTTTTCCCTTCCTCCCTGGCATTTGGGTCCTAACCTTCTCTGCCTTGATTTCTGATTTAAATGGAAAAAGTCTTTAATGGAGTACTCACCGCCATGTCTGAGTAGGTTTAGACCACCCCAAAGACCCTTTTAATTTCTATTCATGCTCCATGAGTCCTTGGCAAGGGTGGTACTGCTAATGTGGCTGTGCTTGTGGCCACCTCCTCCATTCCTTAACACTACTTAATAATATAGAGCCTGTGTTATCATCTACCACCCCCAGTCATACCCTGGGTGAGAGTGGGAGTCTCAGTTCGGTCTCTCCTCTTCCCATCCCCTGCAGATTGGGCCTATGGCAGGGGCTTTGTGACAGCTGACATGATCCGGGAACACCTGCCTGCCCCAGGAGAAGATGTGTTGCTGCTGCTGTGTGGGCCACCTCCCATGGTACAGCTGGCCTGCCACCCCAACTTGGATAAGCTGGGGTATCCACAGAAGATGCGTTTTACCTACTGAGGCCCTTACCTTCCTCTAGCTTTGCTCAGCCTAACAACCCCCATCCATCTCCCCATCAGGTGCTCACACTGTGAGCCCCCTGCTACTGACCTACTATCACTGCCCAATCTTGTTCAACCTCTGCCAAGCCTTCAATCTGGTGTTTTCTCCTGGATCAGCCTCCCTTTAGCTCTGGGAGGAGGCACTCAGCTGGGTCTGGGCAGACTTAGACACTGCCCTTCTTCCAATTCCTGGGCTGCAAGACTCAGTCTATGAGATCAGCAGGGTGGTGCCTAAGGATCTGACTTTGGGAGAGAGGGTTCAAGGATTTATACCCTCATCTTCACTGTCCAGGGATTGAAAAGAGCAGTTGGGGGGGGTGCAGTTTGACAACTGAAGATGCTTAATTGTTGCTTCTGAAAGATGGGGGTAGATTTCTTGTGTGTGCAGTAGAAGGGGGAGCATTAAAATGGAGAAAGCAGTGCTTCTGGTGAGATGTTGGGGCTGGGGAAGGGTGTTCTCCCCAGTCTCCTAGCCCTCATAGTAAGGAGTCTTAGATATATGTGCCTATCTTCTATACCAGGACTCCTATTTCCCTCTCCTCATGTCCGCTGGAGGACATTGCCTGCCTGGGGTCTTCTTAGACCTTGTCTTTGTGTAAGGAACCTTTCTGGCTGTGAAAATAAATGGGGCCAAGGCCCCCATGTGGCTTCCATGGGGCTGGTGTGTCTGTGTATCTGGGGTGACTTTTAAGAGCTTCAGCTGCCAGAGGGTGATAGCTATGTCACAGTATAGTATTCTTCCCCAGCCTTCCATGTGAAGACTGTTGGCACAGCTCTGGTTATGTGTTGAAATGTGCAGTGCCACATACACCACCCACTGTTTTTCAATTTGAGCAGCTGCTTCAAGGAAGGGAGTTGGTTCCTGGCTTGGGGGAGGGAGATGGGGAGGAGTAGCTGGAGGAGTTGTAGCACAGTTGGAATGAAGGGACCCTTTCTGAGGCCTGAGGACAAGAATATATACCATTAAATGCTATCGTCTGTCTGGAGACATTTATGACATTCTACCTCCTCCTCAGGAAGGAGAAGATTTTAGCTCTTAAAGCAAAGACTGGTGGGGTATTTTTTAGGTTTTTGTTCAGGTACAGGTTGAATTAGATCACAAGTGCTTAAGATGGGGTCTGTGAGGAAAGAGAAGGAAGAGGAAAGAGATGGGGAGGTGGAAATAGGGGGAAAGGAAGAGGAGGGAACAGCAAGAAGAGAAAGGAAAAGAAGAGGAGGCAGTCTTTCCTCTTTGGAGAGGAGAAAAGAAAAGGTGAAGAGAAGGGGGAGTGGAAGAGGAGGGGAGAAGAAGGAGAAAGGATGGGAAAGAGGAAAGAGGAGAGGGAAAGTGAAGAGGGGTAGGGAACAGGACAGAGGAGGGGAAAGGGGGAAGAAAAGAGAAGGCAAGGAAAAAAGGAGGGAGGAAGAGGGAAAGAGAAAAAGAGAGGAAGGAAGAGGGGGTGGAAAAGAGGAAATGAGGATGGAGAGAAAAGGGAGGAGGGGAAGAGAAAAAGGGGAGAATGGAAGAGAGGAGAAAGAGGGGAAGGAGGAAAGAGAAGGGAGGGGAAGAAGGGAAGGAAAGGTGAAAAGAGGGAGGAGGGGAGAGGTGAAGGGAGGAGGGGGAGGGGAGTAGAAAGAGGTAAGAAGAGGCAGAGGGGGAGAAGGAAAGAGGAGAAAAGAGGAGAGGGAAGAGGAAGAGGAGGAAGAAAGAGAAAGGGAAGACTGGAGAGGAGGAGGGAAAGGGAGGAAGAATCAGGAGAGGGGAGGAGGGTAAAGAAGGAAGAGAGAAGAAGGGGAGGAGGAAAGAGAGGAAGGGAAGGGGAAGGGGGAGGAGGGGATGGAGGAAGGAGAGGAGGAGGAGGGGAGGGAGCGGAGGAAGCTGAGGAGGGGGAGGAGAGAGGGGGAGGAGGGGAGGGGAGGGAGCGG